>NC_042615.1:821390879-821537343 GCF_901001135.1 Rhinatrema bivittatum
ATGGCTACGATACATTGATGACATTTTGATCATTTGGACAGGGACTGACATCCAATTTTTGTGTTTTATGACTGGTTAAATTCCCTAAACCCACATATCCAATTTAATTTTTGTATCCATGCCTCAAAAATTGCATTTCTTGACATTATTATTTCTGTAGAACAAGATCAATACGTTACCACATTGTTCAGGAAAGAAACTGATAGGAACACGCTACTGGCATATTTGAGCTGCCACCCAAAACCATTAAAGGATAATATTCCTACGGGACAGTTTTTAAGACTGAAACGTCTTTGCTCATCCCGGAAAGATTTTTTGGAGCAATCGCAGATGATGTCCCAACGATTTTTGGACAGGGGATATCCCTCGCGAGTGGTGAAAAAGGCCTTTAAGAGAGCTTTGTACACTAATCGCGATTGGCTGTTCCTCCCTTCATCAGATAACGATAGTCAGTGTTTCAACTGCATCTTACCTTTTTCCGTTGCGAGTAAAGCCATTGCAGCTATGATCCGGAGACATTGGGAGAATTTGTCTCTCTCTTCGCTTTTTCAAGGACCATTACGGTTCACGTTCCGGAGAGGTAATAATCTCCGGGACCAGTTAGTACATGCTAGCTTTAATAGACAAGCGAGGGAGAGTAGGGCTGGTCAGCATGGTCCCTGTGGACATTGCACAGTATGTAGTCACACCACTCAGTCAGATTCTTTTATTCATCCTGACACTGGGTTTCATTTTAAATTTCGAAATAGGTCGGACTGCACCACTAGGGGCGTGGTATATGTCATACAATGCCCCTGCCCTTTACTGTACATGGGCAAAACCTCTAGGATGGTTAAGACCCGAATCATAGAACACTGCTCGAATATCCGCCTACTCAGGATGGATGAACCTCTAGTCACACATTGGGTTCAACATCATCATACCATTGCTGATTTACAATTTTCAATTTTAGAGGTTGTTGTGCCCCCGATTCGGGGAGGGGATTACTCTGAAATCCTGGGTAGACGGGAACAAAAGTGGATTTTTAAACTATCCACTGTCCATCCAAAAGGTCTTAACAAAGACATTGAATGGTTTTTGTTTGGTTGAATTGTCTGTAGTGGGGGCGGGGTTTAGTTGAGAGCTTATCGCGATATCGCGATATCTCCTGTCTTTGGCGCCAAAACTGTCTCTTTAAATAGTTCACTTGTTGTACGAGCCGATGCGCTCCATGATGAATATATAAGGTATGTTCTTTGTGAAACCTGTCTAAGTTTAGTAGCCATATTTATAAGGTCCATCATCTATTGTTTTCTATGTCATAGATGAAATTAATCGTGGGTCCCTCCTGATGCAGCTACCGCGAAACACGGACCGTGTCGGGGGACTTTTACTTGTATTTCTGAAGATATATGGAGTTGCCATGAATGATTGTTTAAAAGCATTAGTTCAATAAAAATTCATTATAAATTGCTTGATGGACTTTGCTACCTGTTCCTTGCACGCTGGGTATATAGATTTAATTGATGTGCAAGACATCTTTGCTTCATGTTTCTGCTTGGTTAGACTTCAATTACCCCAATATTGACTGGGTAAATGTATCATCGGGACACGCTAGAGAGATAAAGTTCCTGGATGGAATAAATGATAGCTTTATGGAGCAATTGGTTCAGGAACCGATGAGAGAGGGAGTAATTTTAGATCTAATTCTTAGTGGAGCACAGGATTTGGTGAGAGAGGTAAGAGTGGTGGGGCCACTTATGTTCAAATTTGAATTAATGACTGGAAGAGGAACAGTATGCAAATCCACGGCTCTTGTGCTAAACTTTCAAAAGGGAAACTGATAAAATGAGAAAAATTGTTAGAAAAAACTGAAAGGAGCAGCTACAAAGTAAAAAATGTGCAAGAGGTGTGGTCATTGTTAAAAAATACCATTCTGGAAGCTCAGTCCAGATGTATTCCACACATTTAAGAAAGGTGGAAAGAAGGCAAAACGATTACCGGCATGGTTAAAAGGGGAGGTGAAAGAAGCTATTTTAGCCAAAAGATCTTCATTCAAAAATTGGAAGAAGGATCCAACAGAAGAAAATAGGATAATGCATAAACATTGGCAAGTTAAATGTAAGACATTGATAAGACAGGCTAAGAGAGAATTTGAAAAGAAGTTGGCTGTAGAGGCAAAAACTCACCATAAAAACGTTTTAAAATATCAGAAGCAGAAAGCCTGTGAGGAAGTCAGTTGGACCGTTAGATGATCGAGGGGTTAAAGGGGCACTTAGAGAAGATAAGGCCATCATGGAAAGATTAAATGATTTCTTTGGTTCGGTGTTTACTGAAGAGGATGTTGGGGAGGTACCCATACTGGAGAAGGTTTTCATGGATAATGACTCAGATGGACTGAATCAAATCACGGTGAACCTAGAAGATGTGGTAGGCCTGATTGACAAACTGAAGAGTAGTAAATCACCTGGACTGGATGGTATACACCCCAGAGTTCTGAAGGAACTAAAAAATGAAATTTCAGACCTATTAGTAAAAATTTGTCACCTATCATTAAAATCATCCATTGTACCTGAAGACTGGAGGATAGCAAATGTAACCCCAATATTTAGAAAGGGATCCAGGGGCGATTCAGAAAACTACAGACCGGTTAGCCTGACTTCAGCGCCAGGAAAAATAGTGGAAAGTGTTCTAAACATTAAAATCACAGAACATATAGAAAGACATGGTTTAATGGAACAAAGTCAGCATGGCTTTACCAAAGGCAAGTCTTGCCTCACAAATCTGCTTCACTTTTTTGAAGGAGTTAATAAATATGTGGATAAAGGTGAACCGGTAGATGTAGTATACTTGGATTTTCAGAAGGCGTTTGACAAAGTTCCTCATGAGAGGCTTCTAGGAAAAGTAAAAAGTCATGGGATAGGAGGCGATGTCCTTTCGTGGATTGCAAACTGGCTAAAAGATAGGAAACAGAGAGTAGGATTAAATGGACAATTTTCTCAGTGGAAGGGCGTGGGCAGTGAGTGCCTCAGGGATCTGTATTGGGACCCTTACTTTTCAATATGAGGCAGATTTTATAAATCTGCACACACGCGTACTTTTGTTCGCGCACCCGGCGCGAACAAGAAGGCGCGGGATTTCAATAGATACGTGCGTAGCCGCGCGTATCCATTAAAATCCGGGGTCGGCGCGCGCAAGGCTGCCCAAAATCGGAGCGGCCTCGGAGGGAACTTTCCTTCCACCACCCCGCACCTTCCCTTCCCTTCCCCTACCTATCCAACCCCCCGGGCCATATCTAAACCCCCCTACCTTTGTCGGCAAAGTTACGCCTGCTGGAAGCGCACTGGGCCAGCTGCTGCGCTCCATGTTCCAGTCCGGGGGCTGGTCCGGAGTCCGCGGCCATGCCCCCGGATTGCCCCCGGGCCGAAACCACGCCCGCGGCGCCGCCCCCGAAACACCGCATCACTCGCGACGCCCCCGAAACGCCGCGTTGCTTGTGACACGCCCCCGACACGCCCCTCCATGCAAGCCCCGGGACTTACGTGCGTCCCAGGGCTTGCGCGTGCCGCCGAGCTTATGCAAAATAGGCTCGGCGCGCGCAGGAGGGGTTTGAAAATCTACCCCTATATTTATAAATGATCTGGAAAGAAATTCGTCGAGTGAGATAATCAAATTTGCAGATGACACAAAATTGTTCAGAGTAGTTAAATCAAAGGCAGATTGTGATAAATTGCAGGAAGACCTTGTGAGACTTGAAAATTGGGCATCAAAATGGCAGATGAAATTTAATGTGGATAAGTGCAAGGTGATGCATATAGGGAAAAATAACCCATGCTATAGTTACACAATGAGGTACATTTTAAAAAAGAGCGCGCGCGCGTACTTTTGTCCGGGCACCAGGCGCGAACAAGAGTACGTGGGATTTCAATAGATATGCGCGTAACCCCGCGTATCCATTAAAATCCGGAGTCGGCGTGCGCAAGGCTGTCAAAAATCGGCAGCCTGCGCGCGCCGAGCCGTGCAGCCTGCCTCCGTTCCCTCCGAGGCCGCTCCAAAATCGGAGCGGCCTCAGAGGGAACTTTCCTTTGCCCTCCCCCCACCTTCCCCTCCCTAACCCACCTAACCCACCCCCCGGCCCTATCTATACTCCCCCCTTACCTTTCAGCAGGCGTAAATCTGCGCGCGCCATCACCTGACCCAGGGGCTGGTCCAGAGGCCTCGACCAAGCCCCCGGGCCGGCGACACGCCCCGACACGCCTCCCACCCCGTCCCGCCCCGCCCCGAAATTAGTGCCGCCCACCCAACATGCCCTCGACACGCCCCCTTTGCCAAGCCCCGGGACTTACGTGCGTCCCGGGGCTTGCGCATGCCGCCGAGCCTATGCAAAATAGGCTCGGGGCTTGCGCATGCCGCCGAGCCTATGCAAAATAGGCTCGGCGCATGCAGGGGGGGTTTGGGGTAGGTTTTCGGGAGGTACGCTCGTATCTTTCGCGTGTACCCCTCTGAAAATCTACCCCAATGTTAGGTTCCATATTAGGTGCTACAACCCAAGAAGGAGATCTAGGCATCATAGTGGATAACACATTGAAATCGTTGGTTCAGTGTGCTGCGGCAGTCAAAAAAGCAAACAGAATGTTGGGAATTATTAGAAAGGGAATGGTGAATGAAACGGAAAATGTCATAATGCCTCTGTATCGCTCCATGGTGATACCGCACCTGGAATACTGTTTACAATTCTGGTCACCGCATCTCAAAAAATATATAATTGCGATGGAGAAGGTAAAGGAAGGGCTACCAAAATAATCGAGTCACATCTACCCATTCTAGACCTCTCATGATTTTAAACACCTCTATCATATCCCACCTCAGCCATCTCTTCTCCAAGCTGAAAAGTCCTAACCTCTTTAATCTTTTCTCATAGGGGTGCGGTATATTATCCATTCTGGATAATAGAAAGACTTGGGGGCACCGTGAAGTTAGCATGTGGCACATTTAAAACTAATTGGAGAAAGTTCTTTTTTTCAATGCACAATTAAACTCTGGAATTCATTGCCAGAGGATATGGTTAGTGCAGTTAGTATAGCTGTGTTTAAAAAAGGATTGGTTAAGTTCTTGGAGGAGAAGTCCATTACCTGCTATTAATTAAGTTGACTTAGAAAATAGCCACTGCTATTAGTAGCAACGGTAACATGGAATAGACTTAGTTTTTGGGTACTTGCCAGGTTCTTATGGCCTGGATTGGCCACTGTTGGAAACAGGATGCTGGGCTTGATGGACCCTTGGTCTGACCTGTTACATAACGGGGCGCTACGGCGATCCCTGCTCGGGTATTTAATTTGCCCTTGGGCTCAGCCTGACCCCAGACGGATCCAGGACTGAACCGAGGGTTGATAGCGTGCTCCAGCATGGCTGACGGTCTTACCCTCCGCCAGGCCTGCAGCTCCCATGGCCAACAACAGATGCTGTTGGAAAGTGAATGGTCCTCCGACCATTCTGAGCCCTTTTGGACCTGCCGCTTAGATCGGCATGGAGCAGCAGGCCTGGCCTGGTGTTGAGGGCAGACGGAGGCTTGACACGTAGACATGACAGACTATGATTGATGCAACGGCATCACAGACGAGACAAGGAACTTGGCAACAGCTGGGAGGAAGGACATTCACACTGTCTCTCAGGGCGCCCTACTCAGTCCACCCGCGAGACTGAGTTTCAGACCACCCTGTCCCACTGCGCGCCCTACACAGCCCGAGGAGGCTGGTCGCGGACCATGCTGAGAATGGGACAAGCGCAGGAGAGGATCCAGTCAAAGCAGACCTCCAACGACGGAGCCGATGTCGTCCGAAGCTCCAGGCCACTCAAAACCGGGAAAGACAAGGGAGTCCGACTGACAGGACCAGAAGGCTCAGGAGCATCGAAGATGAAGACACAGGAGCAGAACACCAGGAACCAGGAACATCAGGAAGCAGAGGATCAAGACGAGACACCAGGACACCTGGATGAGGACCTCAGGCATGGAACATGACTTGACATGACGAGAAGATGAGACGAGGAGCTCCACGAAGAACAGATGACCAGTCGGAGCTCTGGCAGGCAGGAGCCTCCAGAGTGAAGCAACTCAGATGCAAGGCCAAGAATGAATGACTGAGCAGCCCTTTTATAGGGCTGATACAGGAAGTCCCATTAAAGGTGGGGCCAGTACACTTCCTGTGTCTGGCACTTTAAATTCTGTAGAGAGACGCCGCTGGCACCTAAGCGGAGCAGGAAGAGCTGTGCAGGACCGCGGACAGTGGCCTGCACCGACGTACCCCGTCAGAGACGCAGGGCTGGGCCTGAGTAGCAGGCCCGATGATGACAGCGGCTCCAGCTGCTGCAGGCAGCCCTGTGGGTGGCTCCTGCCACTAATTGAGCCTGGGGATGCGGCCTGCAGCCCCGGGGGAAGGCGATGACGTCGGCGGAAGCTCCGGCTGCGATGGATGATAGCAAGGTCCGCGGCTCCGGCCGCGGGGAAGAGGGCATACCAGGGCGGCCTCCGGGCCGCAAGGAAGGATTAAGTCCATGGCTCCAGCCACACCAGAAGGCCAGACTTCGGCGGCGTCCGTGCCGCGTCGGGTGAAGACAGCAACGGCATTATGGGGCGAGAACCTGCTTGCGGGGAAACCCGCGGGTAGGGGATTCATAACATGACCCAGTATGGCATGTTCTTATGTTCTTATGGTCTCTGACTGTGTGTTAATTCTCCATTGTTGATAGGATACTCTTGGTTACATTTTACTTCTTTAGAGCTGCTGCGAACGTATGCATTGCATCATCGCAGTGTGGGACATGCCTTTTTTTAATGAAGACAGAATGGACTCTGGCTATTTTTGATGATCTGACTAGAAGTACAATCCAATATTCTCAAAAAATGCGACCCTAGAACATCAGCAGAAATGTTCCTGATACTTTTTAATGATGACAGAGCCGGAAGCATGCTTTGTAGCTGGAAGTATGCATTTTTCTAGCCCCCTCTGTTTTTTAAAAAAGTTAAAAGCGGTGAGGTGGCAGGAAAACTGTGGCTCATTCTCATCTCTTTAGTCTTAATCCAAAGTTGTTGGATGTTATTGGCAGTAGATTGAGCTGCCGGGGACGACACTGTAAATGGAAGTGGTAAGGGTGGTAATGGTAGTCGTCCGTAAACCACTTCAAAAGGTGTTGATCCATTCGAGGTTGTAGGATGAGAGTTGACGGCAAATTCAGCCCAGGGCAACTGTCCAGCCCAGTCATTTTGGCGAGATCCCACATAGGCACAAATGAACTGCTTGAGTGTCCTATTCATTATCTCGGTTTGCCCGTTCGACTGAGGATGGTATGCAGAGGTGAAGTCAGAGAAATATCAAACTTCTTGCACAAAGCTTTCCAGAACTTTGCTGTAAATTGGGCTCCTCTGTTAGAGACGATGTGCTTTGGCATGCCGTGTAGGCGAAAGATGTGAGTGAAGGGGCTCACTAGGCCCAATCGGGGCTAGAGCCCGATCGCAATCGGCGAGCTGTTCAAAGGAGAAAAAAGGGAGCTGAGAAGAAAAAAAAAAAGAAAACAAGGAAGAAGGAAAGAAAAGCCACAGCCCCTGCACGATGAGTCTGCCATGCCCCCCTGAGAGGCACTAGGCCAATCAGAGGGCCTGAAGAGAACTTTAAACTGACACGCTTCCCACCGGCGTTGCGCACCGGGTGTCGCGCGTCCAAAGGAGCGCGACCTAAGGGGCCTACCCCTTAGCGCACCCTTTGGAGAGCCCCACGAACCAGGACCAGGGCATATCCTGATCGCAGTCGGCTTTACCAACTCCGCTTCATTCTTCCTAACACCAACAATCACAAAACCTCCTCGACATCCATCCAACCTCTTCAATCAACAAGCCAGATTACGCTTCCAATCACCTAAACTCCGACCGCATCCACTTGCACCATTATCGAAATCAACCTGCACTCTCCAACACTCATCTTGACCTCGCTAAGCATACAAGACACACATCAGGAGCTTTGCAAATTGCATCTAACTTCATCCAACAGCGCTCATCCTAACATCATTAAACATCCTCCAGCACTCAAACTAAACTCTGCAAACACCACCCAGCGCACATCAAGCATATTCCCCCACTCACCCGGATCTCATCTCATCTCTTCAAACCTCAGTCTTCAGCAATCACATCAAACACCTTCTCAGCACTTTACTCCAAGAGATAAACAGATTCAATTCATCTTACCATCATTAGACATATTCCAGCACTCATACTAAACTCATCAAACACCACCCAGCGCACGTCAAGCATACTCCAGCACTCACCCAGACCATCTCATCTCTTCAAACTTCAGCCTTCAGCAATCACATCAAACACCTTCAAACTTCAGCCTTCAGCAATCACATCAAACACCTTCTCGACACTTTTTTCCAAGAGATAAACAGATTCTACTCTTCCTAACATCATTAAACATCTTCAACATACTAAACCCTTCAAACCACCACCCAGCGCACAACAAGCATACTCCAGCACTCACTCGGATCTCATCTCATCTATTCAAACTTCTGCCTTCAGCAATCACATCAAACATCTTCTCAGCACTTTACTCCAAGAGATAATCAGATTCTACTCTTGTGCCCTTCTTATCTCAGGATGACTACCCACCACATACCCATCATCAAACATTTCAACGCGTCATACAAACCTGCGAGACCTAACCAACACACTCTAGTCAACAGAACACTAACTCCCATCATGGTCTCACCAATCACACAAATGCTAGGTCTGATAACCTTTTCGATACTACTATTAAGTCTACCATCAAGTCTAGTGGGCGTAAATAAAGTGGAGGCAGCAAAACACTGCACGGAGCGACAGTAGCCACAGAGGCGTTCACGGAGCGGGATGCCAGTGGCCAGTAGGTGCTCCACCTTCAGGCAGCAAAACACTGCATGGAGCGGCAGTAGCCACAGAGGCATTCACGGAGCGGGATGCCAGTGGCCAGTAGTTGGTGTTCCACCTTCAGGAGCAAAACACTGCACAGAGCGGCAGTAGCCACAGAGGCATTCACGGAGTGGGATGCCAGTGGCCAGTAGTTGTGGTTCCACCTTCAGGCAGCAAAACACTGCACGGAGCGGCAGTAGCCACATTCACGGAGCGGGATGCCAATGGCCAGTGGTTGGTGTTCCGCCTTCAAGGAGGGCTGCCATCTCCAAAAAAAAACTAAAACAAGAAACAAACAAACAAAGCAGGGGTGGGTAGGAGTATGGGGCAGGGGTGTGGCCTGCTTGTTGCGGCGGTTCTACCCCTGTTTGAGCTGGATGTTCACGGGGATGCAGATACAGCGCTGCTCTCTGCATGGAGGAGGGGTGGAAGGGAGTTGGGGCCGGAGAGTGCTGGAAGCCAATAGGGATGGGTGGGAGGGAGAAAAAGGGTGGGAAAAAAAATAAATAAAGAAATAAATGGATGAACTGCGTGGCTTGCTGGGCAGACTGGATGGGCCGTTTGGTCTTCTTCTGCCGTCATTTCTATGTTTCTATGTTAAACACACAGTCGCTACTAAAAAAGGCTACATTACTGTGTGACAGCCTTGCAGAAGAAGCTCCCGACATATGTGCGATTACAGAATCGTGGCTAAAAGACACTGACATTGCCATTATAAACCAACTACCCACAGATGCATACAATGTCTTCTCCATACCTAGGAACAAAAAGAAAGGAGGAGGCCTCCTCCTCACGGCTAAAAAGAAATATAACCTTTCTCAACAATCTATCTCTCCCCCCCACAAATTTGAGATCGGTTTATTTAAATCCAAATCTGCCTAATCTACTCGCCCCCAGGCATTCTCAAAAACAACCCATCACCACTCACAGAATTCATCACCAAACACATTGAAATCAACTCTCCAGCCATAATTCTCGGTGATTTGAACCTTCACGTTGACCGCCACCCACTATCCCCAGCTTGCGAAGCCATACTGACCTCACTGAATGCTCTTGGATTCCAACAAATTGTTGCTAGCCCCACACACAAGGCTGGACATACACTTGATGTGATATTCACCAACACGTTCATCCAAACAGATCTACCTCTTTGCACTACTATTCCCTGGTCAGATCACTACCAGATTGATACTTGCTGCACAATTAAGTGCCCCCCCTTACCAACCATCACAAAAAAACTATATACTACCGAAAACACTGTCAAACAGAAGATATCATTGAAGCACTCTCAGAAGAGCTCAAAAAATTAGACTTCACTGACGCTGATATGGCTTCGTCATCCTGGTTTCAAATCACTAGCAACATAGCAGACAGACTTTGCCCCATGCGAACCAAAGAAATTAATACAGAGAAGATAAACAAAAAACCATGGTTTACCCCTGAACTAAGAATATTTAAATCTGAGCTCCGCAAATTGGAAAAGAAATGGCGCAGAAACCAAAATCCAACACTATTATTAAAATTCAAGTCATCACTCCACAGCTACCGTTAAGCTACTGACAAAACAAAAAAAGACTTTTATGCAGCGAAAATCCACCAATTCCAATTTAACTCAAGTGCACTCTTCCAATACATCAAGAGCCTTGTTACAGCCCCTGTCAACATAAACTCAAACAATGATGATGAAACAAAATGTGAGAAACTAGCCTCATACTTCCACAACAAAATTGAAACTATATTGACACGCTTCAATTCCTACTCCTCTCCCAACTCGTCTCTAACACCTAACAGCACCTACAACTCCAACCACATGATCAGTACACATGCCACCTCCCACAACCAAGCTTCACATCATACAACCACTCACTCAAACATCGAATTTACGCTCACAAACATCGAGACTACTTCTGCTCTAGAAACTGAGTCTATACTTAAAAAAATCAAGCCAGCACTGCACCCCTCAGACATAATGCCCACAAAAACTCTACTGTCGATCCCCACTACTATAGCAAAACCCATTGCCAATATCCTCAACAAATCTATTTTATCTGGCATAGTTCCATCCCAGTTCAAACATGCTATAATAAAACCTACCCTTAAAAAACCAAACCTGGATACTTCTGATTCGACTAACTATCATCCAGTATCAAACCTCCTGTTCCTCTCCAAAATAATAGAGAGAATAATTAACAAACAACTCACTGAATACCTCGATGAGCATCAATTACTCTTCCATAGAAACATAGAAACATAGAAATGACGGCAGAAGAAGACCGAATGGCCCATCCAGTCTGCCCAGCAAGCCTCACACATTTTTTCTCTCATTCTTATCTGTTACTCTTAGCTCCTTGTTCTATTCCCCTTCCACCCCCACCATTAATGTAGAGAGCAGTGATGGAGCTGCATGCAAGTGAAATATCTAGCTTGATTAGTTAGGGGTAGTAGGGGCAGTAACCGCCGCGATAAGCAAGCTACACCCATGCTTATTTGTTTTACCTAGACTATGTTGTACAGCTCTTGTTGGTTTTTTTTTTCTTCTCCCCTGCTGTAGAAGCAGAGAGCCATGCTGGATATGCATTGAAAGTGAAGTATCAGGCGCATTTGGTTGGGGTAGTAACCGCCGTAACAAGCCAGCTACTCCTCGCTTTGTTATTGCGAATCCTTTTTTTTCTTCACCCCTGTCGTTGAAGCTATGCAGGATATGCGTGAAGCATCAGTTTTTTGTTTTTGTTTTTGTTTTTTTTTTTCCCCTGCCGTTGAAGCAGAGAGCTATGCTGGAAATGCGTGATGTATCAGTCTTTCTCCCATGCCGATGCAGCAGAGAACCATGCTGGATATGCATGGAAAGTGAAGTATCAGGCACATTTGGTTTGGGGCAGTAACTGCCGTAACAAGCCAGCTACTCCCCGCGTTTTGAGTGCGAACCCTTTTTCTTCTCCTTTGCCGTTGTAGCAGAGAGCTCTGCTGGATGTGTGAAGTATCAGTTATTCTTCTCCCCTGTCATTGAAGCAGAGAGCTATGCTGTATATGCATTGAAAGTGAAGTATCAGGCATATTTGGTTTGGGGTAGTAACCGCCGTAACAAGCCAGCTAGTCCCCTCTTTATGAGTGCAAATCCTTTTTTCCATTACCTCTTGCTGTTGAAGCTTAGAGCGATGTAGGAGTCACAGTAAGCATGTGTATGTTTATTTAATAAGGGTATTGTGTCAATAGCCATCATTCTGGCGAGTCACCCACTCTTCATTGGTGGCCTCTTGACTTTATGGATCCGCAGTGTTTATCCCCACGCCCTTTGAAGTCTTTCACAGTTCTGGTCTTCACCACTTCCTCCGGAAGGGCATTCCAGGCATCCACCACCCTCTCCGTGAAGAAATACTTCCTGACATTGGTTCTGAATCTTCCTCCCTGGAGCCTCAAATCGTGACCCCTGGTTCTGCTGATTATTTTCCTACGGAAGAGGTTTGTCGTTGTTTTTGGATCATTAAAACCTTTCAAGTATCTGAAAGTCTGTATCATATCACCTCTGCTCCTCCTCTCCTCCAGGGTGTACATATTTAGATTCTTCAATCTCTCCTCGTACGTCATCCTATGAAGATCCTCCACCTTCCTGGTCGCCCTTCTCTGTACTGCTTCCATCTTGTCTTTGTCTTTTTGTAGATACGGTCTCCAGAACTGAACACAGTACTCCAGGTGAAGCCTCACCAAGGACCTGTACAAGGGAATAATCACTTCCCTTTTCTTACTTGATATTCCTCTCTCTATGCAGCCCAGCATTCTTCTGGCTTTTGCTATCGCCTTGTCGCATTGTTTCGCTGTCTTCACATCATTAGACACTATCACCCAAGGTCCCTCTCCTGCTCCGTGCACATCAGCCTTTCCCCCCCATCGAGTACAGTTCATTCGGATTTCCACTCCCCATATGCATGACTTTGCACTTCTTGGCATTGAATCTCAGCTGCCATATCTTCGACCACTCTTCCAGTTTCCTTAGATCCCGTCTCATTCTCTCCACTCCTTCCGGCGTGTCCACTCTGTTGCAGATCTTAGTGTCATCCGCAAAAAGACAAACCTTACCTTCTATCCCGTCTGCAATGTCGCTCACAAAGATATTGAACAGGACTGGTCCCAACACCGATCCTTGCGGCACACCACTTAAATCCGCTCTCTCTTCAGAGAAGGCTCCATTTACCATCACACATTGTTTTCTGTCCGTCAACCAATTTGCAATCCAGGTCACCACATCGGCACTCACTCCCAAGCTTCTCGTTTTATTCACCAGTCTCCTGTGCGGAACCGTATCAAAAGCTTTGCTGAAATCCAAGTAGATGACATCTAGTGCTCTTCCTTGATCCAATTCCTTGGTTACCCAGCCCAATACGGATTTAGAAAGTATCACAGCACGGAAACGCTTCTCCTCTCCCTATCAGAATCACTTCTAAAAGCTCTAGACACTGGCCACTCCTACATTCTCGCTCTTCTAGGTATATCTGCTGCATTTGCCACGGTCAATCACAACACCCTCATCACCCTCCTCATCGAAATTGGTATCACCGGCACAGCTCTACTCTGGTTCCAATCATGCCTGAGCAATAGGTCCTATAGTGTAAAAATTGGGCAATGTGAATCTAAGCCAAGAAGCCTCACACAAGGAGTGCCCCAAGGATCCTCACTCTCTTCAACTCTTTTTAATATCTATCTAATACCTCTCTGTCAACTACTGTCAAAACTGGGTTTTCAACATTTCATCTACGCAGATGATGTGCAGATCCTCATTCCTATAAACAACTCTCTTCCTAATGCCCTGAATACCTGGAATGCTGCCCTCACAGAAATAAAAAAAACTACTCACTAATAACTTTCTGGCCATTAACACCAACAAAACAGAGCTTCTCATCATCTCACCTCCAAACAACTCCACAAGGAATACAACAATCCCATCAAAAGTCTGCCCCGTCCACTGTATAACAAGTCTGCAGCCTTGGCATCATCATTGACAACCATTTTACTTTAAAAAATTCATCACTGCCACTGTTAAAAATGGTTTCTTCAAGCGCCATACCCTAAAATGAATCAAACCACTCCTACACCCAAATGACTTCCGCACCGTCCTACAAGCTACAATCCTATCAAAGATTGACATCTGTAACGCTCTACTGTTAGGCTTACCAAAAAATACGTTACAACCATTACAAATGTTACAAAACGCAGCTGCCCGCATACTCACCAACACACACCGCCACGATCACATCACTCCCACACTTCAGGCCCCACACTGGCTACCCATTGCTTCCAGGATTATATACAAATCCATTACGCTAATACACAAGGTCTTACATAACCAAAACATGCAGTGGTTCTCCGAATACTTGTATATCAATAAGACAAACCGACCAACAAGAACAGCACAGCACCAGGCCAAACTGCGGATACCCTCTCCTAAACTTACCAAACATGTATCCACAAAGGAACGCTCATTCATCATAGCAGGATCCATAATATGGAACAGTATGCCCTCTGACCTACGCCAGGAACCTTGCCACAGAAAATTTAAACAAAACCTAAAAACCTGGCTATTCAAAAAAGCATACCAATTTCAGACCGGGCCCTTTACCTGATGCATACATAACCCTATTCCCTTCCCTGACCCCCCTGTCCCATCCTATCCAGTACTTGTTCCCTAGAAAAAATCTATCTACTGTAAATTTCACATAAGTATATCAATTTTGGTTCCTCTACCAAACGCTTCTGTAGTCCCTGTTACGTGTACATTAATGATATATTATTTTAAATATGGTTCTAATTCCAAAGTTGACTGTAAAGCCTATTGCATGTATTCCTTTGTTTAATATTTTATTGTAAAGCCTGTTGCTGCATTACTGTTTAATGTAAACCGAGGTGATGTTCTGAACGTGCCGCGGTATATAAAAATCTCTAAATAAATAAAATAAATAAATGAAATGTTTAGCAAGTTTCATGGCTGAAGGCAAGCCAGGGAGAGCCATGAAGTGAACCATGTTTGAGAAAGGATCCACTGTTATCCAGATGGTACGATTACCTACCGAATATCGTACATGCAGCACAAAGTCTGTAGCAACGTGAATGGGTGCGGCAGCAGCACCTGCAGTGTCGAGGATGATGGTATCTGGATAATAAAGAGATGAAACAAGCTCTGTAACTGAAGACTGCTCTTTCACTGAAGCTATCATTTTCATACAATTCTTAATTGTTTGGTTACTGAAACAACAATTTCTCTACAAAAGTATTGGATATGGTCATCAAGCTTCAGCAAAAGATGAAGTTATTTTTATAATTGAAAGAAACCATTTTATAGTAATGGGAATCACAGATTCAGATAACTTTAGTGACATGACAATGTTATATGTGTTGCCAAGATAAGACATATAAGGGTGCATTTTCAAAGGCCCGCACACGTAAAAAGTGGGGTTTTCCCGTGTGGCTGGGGCTTGCGTGCGCTGCGCGCATTTTAAAACGGGCCTGGCCACGCGTGTATACCCCGCTACGCGCACAAGTGCCGGGCCTCTCCAAAAGGGGGAGCGGGTCTGGGCGGGGGGTGGTCTGGGAGAGCGCCACTGTAGGCTGTCTTGGCGAAACGCATGCTGGCAGCCGGCCGGCGCGTGAAAGTTGCTTCTGCTCCAGAAAAGCAGTAAGTAGAAAAAAAATATTAGGGTAGCTACGTAGGTGCAGGGGTCAGGGTGGAGAGGGCAAGGGGAAGGGAGGTGAGGCAGGGGTTTTAGGAAGTTCCCTCCCAGTCTGCTCCTTAATTGGAGCAGACTGGGAAGGAACTGGGAGATGCCTAATTGCGTCTCTGCGGATATTTTATGAAAATTTGCCCCCCCTGCAGGCACTGCCCACTCATGCACATGCGGCCACCCGATTTTATAATATGGCGTGCTGACAAGCCCAAGTTATAAAATCGGCATGTCCATGTGCACGCGTCGGGAACCACACACACATGGACGGCTGCGCGCTGCTTTGAAAATCTACCCCTAGGGCCTGATTTTAAAAAGCATTTATATGCTTACATTGGGTTTTACACATATAAATGCACTTTACCTGTGTAACTGGGCTTCAGTAGCTGCAGCGGGCACACTTACCCGGCGAGGCCACAGCCCAGGCAGTGCCCCCGGCACTCCCTCTGTGGACCTGTTCAAGGGAGAGGCGATTGGGCTGTGGGCCACACGGCATCACCAGCATGCACCATCGGGTTGGAGGTTAGGAACACAGGAGTTATGGCTTAGGCTATAGATTTAGCCGTTATAAGCTGGCGCGTCCTAGCCCATGGTCTCTTTCCTTTCCTTAGTGGCACAGCAGTAAGAAAATAAATAAATAATCCTCTACGGTCTGCCAAGCAGCGAGTTCCCAAGAGTAGTGGCAGTGAAGTTAATCTCCTTCAGCCAGGATCGGGGGTGTGTTTCTTTTGATTCACAAGGACAGTCGTCCTTTATCAAGGTTCCAGTTCCCAAGAATACTGAAGAGGTGCTTGGCAATCTGAGGTTTAGACTCAGCAGTGTGTGGCACGCATTCATTTTGTATAGGACTGGCAACAACTGCAGCTGAGCTGGGCCTGCCTTCACATCAAATTAAGTCTATTGGTGGTTGGTGGTCCTGCTGATTTAAATTATATACAGACCTTAACTTGACAGATGTTTCATCTGTTTTTTTAATAATGCAGGCATTATTTTGTTCCACCGTAGGTAATATTCAGGTCCCTCACTGAGTATAAAAGTTACTGGATGTAATAATGACTGCTTCACGGAGCAATTGGTTCAGGAACCAACAAGAGAGGGAGCTATTTTAGATTTAATACTTAGTGGAACGCAGGATTTGGTGGTGGGACCACTTGGCATTAGTGATCATAACATGATCAAATTTAAACTAATAACTGGAAGGGGGACAAAAAGTAAATCTACAGATCTAACACTAAATTTTCAAAAGGGAAATTTTGATAAAATGAGGAAAATAGACAAAAAATACTTTATCTTCGTTCTCCCTCTCTTTTTTTCCTTCTACCAGTTAAGGCATCCCTGTTATAATGTAACTTTATGCTCCTTTTAAATTGTCTCTTGTTGATTGGTTGGTTATAGTTACTGCTTAGTTCGATGTAAACCGAGTTGATTTGATTTGTATCAAAGTCGGTATATAAAAGCCTTTAATAAATAAAGCAGGATAAATTTGCTACATCTATTTTCCGAAAGACAACAGATCGTAATACTCTTCTATCGTTTGACAGTCATCACCCTTATGCTCTAAAGAATAATATCCCATTTAGACAACTCCTGAGACATCGGCAACTTTGTTTATTGAAGTCTGACTTCATTAATCAAGCTAAGCAGATGTTGGTCTGGTTCAAAGAGAGGGGGGTACCCCCAAAATATTGTAAAGAAAGCTTTTAAATGCACTTTGTCACAGTAAAGTACTGACTTCCATTATCCGTTATTATTGGTCTTTACTCTCCATGCATGATATTTTTAACTGCCCTCTCCGGTTCACGTTTCATCGTGGCAAAAATCTTCGGAACCTCTTAGTTCTCTCTGAATTGCATCCTTATATTCCCCCATCTTTATCTCTAGGTAGTCACAGTCCTTGTGGGAATTGCTCAGTTTGTTCACTCTCACTTTCACTTTCTTTTTTCACTCATCCAGTCTCCAATAAGGTTTTTCATTTACAGTTCAGCTCTAATTGTTTACCATCAGGTGTTATCTATGTTATGTGCCCCTGCCAGAAATTTTATGTTGGAAAAACAACACGCATGATAAAGACCAGAAACATCGAACATAGATCCAGTATTAATATTCAATGGGAAAATGCACCCCTAGTGGCACACTGCGTGGCTCAGCCACAAAGTATCTCTGACCTAAGGTTTCTTGTTATTGATGTGTTATCTCCTCCACGTCGAGGGGGAAACTTTTCTGAAATGATTATTCGTAAAGAGCAAAAATGGATTTATAATCTTAATAGTCACTCTTCACACGGCCTCAATGATCAGATCGAGTTGTCCTTTTACACTTGGGGCAGATTTTCAAAGGGGCCCAAGATCCCGCTGCATGCGCCAAGCATATGTGGCATAGGCTCGGTGGCGCCCGGAAGCCCCGGGATGTGCATAAGTCCCTGGGCTTTCATGGGGGGGGGGGGGTTGTTGTGGTGGTGCCCCATCGGGGGGTGGGGCCGTGGGCATGGTTTTGGCCCAGGGGCATTTCAGGGGCATGGCCGAGGCCTCTGAAACTGCTCCCGTGCCGGGGAATCATGCGCCAGCAGCCGGACGGCGCGCATGAGTTACACCTGCCTCGGGAGGCGTAACTTTTATAATAAAGGTAGGGGGTTTAGATAGGGCTGGGGGGGTGGGTTAGGTAGGGGAAGGGAGGGGAAGGGAGGGGAAGGTGCGGGGGGGGGGGGGGCGTGGAAGGAAAGTTCCCTCCGAGGCCGCTCTGATTTCGGAGCGGCCTCGGAGGGAACGGAGGTAGGCTGTGCGGCTCGGCGTGCGCAGGCTGCCGATTTTTCGCAGACTTGCATGCGCAGAAGCCGGATTTTAAAAGATACGCGCGGCTATGCATGAGGAGATTTCATTCCTCATCCTAGAGAAGTCCATGCATCTGGTCATCCTAGGGCTACCCTGGCTGCGGAAGCACCTCCCGTAATCTCGTGGGATACCCTCCAGATGGCGTCCTGGGGGCCATCATGCTTTCAATCTGCTTGGCCGCTGTTACTCAACCACCGGTGCCTCTACATGGCTTCTTTGGCATTGCCACACCACTACCAGAACTACCTTGACATCTTTGCCAAGGAGAAAGCAGAGATCCTCCCGGAGCACCATCCTTTCGACTGTGCGATCAACTTGCTCCCAGGTACATCGCCGTCACGAGGAAGGATATACCCGTTGTCCCTTCCGGAGACGCAATCCATGTCCGCTTCTATCCAGGAGAAACTGAACCAAGGATTCATTCGACCCTCCAAATCCCCGGCTGGAGCGGGGTTATTCTTTGTAACTAAAAAGGACGGCTCTCTTTGACCCTGCATAGATTATCGAGGCCTGAACAGCATTACCCGCCGTGACCCTGACCTCTGCCTTTGATCCAAGAACTCCAGGGGGCCAAGGTCTTCACAAAATTGGATCTCCGCGGGGCCGACAACTTGGTGAGGATCCGGCCCGTGACGAATGGAAAACCACATTTAACACGAGAGATGGCCACTACAAGTAGTTGGTCATGCCCTTCAGTCTTTGCAATGCCCTGGCAGTTTTTCAAAACCTCTTGAATGAGGTTCTAAGAGAGATGTTACATACCTCCGTAATTGTCTACCTTGATGATGTACTAATATATTCCTCCGGGAGGAGGAATAGCCTAGTGGTTAGAGCACTGGACTGTGGACCAGGAGACCAAGGTTCAAGTCCCGCTATCACTCCTTGTGACCTTGGGCAAGTCACTTTACCCTACATTGCCTCAGGTACAAAAACTTAGATTGTAAGCCCTCTGGGGATAGAGAAATACCTACAGTACCTGAATGTAAACCGGTGTGATATCTCAATTGAGATGAATGTCGGTATATAAAAAAAAAATAAATAATAATAAATATTCCAAGGACTTGGAAACACACTGTCACGATGTCTGCCATATGCTGCAGAAATTGCAAGAGAATCCGCTATATGCGAAACTTGAGAAATGCCAATTTGAGCAGGAGTCACTGCCCTTCCTTGGGTATATTGTATCCTCCACGGGGTTCCATATGGACCCAGAGAAGGTCGCGGCCATCAAAGATTGGCCTCAACCATTGGGGATTAAAGCGCTCCAGCGGTTTCTCAGGTTTGCCAATTTCTATCAGCATTTCATTCCCCATTATTCCCAGATGGTGGCTCCACTGACTGCCTTTAGGCATCTTGTCTGATCGAGGGCCTCAATTTCGTCCAGCAGATGTGCTGGACGAACAGCTGGGCCAGCTGGGGTGCTGAGGGCAATCCTGGCAAGGGTACGAAGTGCGCCATCTTGCTAAAACGATCGACTACCACCCAAATTACCGTGTTGCCACTGGATAGTGGCAGGTCCACCACGAAGTCCGTCGCCACGTAGCTCCACAGTTCAGAAGGCGCGGGTAATGGTTGAAGTAAGCCTGGGGTGGACCCGAAGATTCTCTTGTGGCGGGCACAGGTCTGGCAGGACTCTACATAGGCCCGGACATCCTTATTTACCTTTGGCCACCAGTAATAGTGGCGCAGGATCTGAAGTGTCCGGGATTGCCCTGGGTGACCAGAACAGCGGGAGTCGTGGGCCCATGCCAAGACTTGTTTCCGCAAGCCCGGAGGAACTAAGGTTTTCCCTGGAGGGATAGTCGTGGTAGCAGACAAAAGGAGGCGGGATGGCTCGATGATGTATCGCGGTTCCTCTGAGCCTTCAGTAGATTCAAATACCCGGGATAGAGCATCAGCCTTGATGTTCTTCTCCGCCGGTCTGTAGCGGAGCACAAAATTAAACCGGGTGAAAAACAGGGCCCAGCGTGCTTGCCGTGGGTTGAGCCGTTGTGCTCGGTGCAGGTATTCGAGGTTCTTATGATCTGTATAGACAGTAAACTGATGCTGTGCCCCCTCCAGCCAAGGGCGCCATTCCCCGAGAGCGACTTTGATTGCCAACAACTCCTTATCGCCTATGGCGTAGTTTCTCTCTGCTGGGGAGAACTGGCGCGAAAGGAAGGCACACAGACGAAGTTTGTGAGCCTCCGACACTTGGCTCAAGATGGCGCCTATACTTCCGAGGAGGCGTCTACTTCGATGATGAATGGGCGCTGAGGATCTGGGTGCCAAAGGCATGGTTGTTGCAGAAACAATTCCTTGAGACGATGAAAGGCGGTCTCAGCTTCCGGAGGCCATTTCTTAGGGTCCGCGCCTTTTCGGGTTAGAGCAGTCATCGGTGCCACTACAGACGCGTAGTGAGGAATGAATGATCGATAATAATTGGCAAACCCCAAGAACCTTTGGAGTGCCTTCAGTCCAGACTGCTGGGGCCATTCTCGAATGGCTTGCAGCTTCTGAGGGTCCATACGGAAGCCTTTGTTGGAGATGATGTATCCCAGGAAGGGAAGGGACTCCTTCTCAAAGAGGCACTTTTCTAGTTTTGCGTATAACTGGTGTTCCCGGAGACGTTGTAAGACCTGGATGACGTGTTGCCGGTGTGCAGACAGAGAATTCGAGATACTAAAATGTCATCCAGATACACCACTACGCACTTGTACAGGAGATCCCGAATATCTCATTCATGGTGTTCTGGAACACCGCGGGAGCGTGCAGAGTCCGAACGGCATCACTAAATACTCATGGCCGTCTCGGGTATTGAAGGCCGTCTTCCACTCATCTCCTTCCTTAATTCGGATGAGGTTGTAGGCCCCTCGGAGGTCTAATTTGGAAAAGATCCTTGCACCCTGTAGCCGGTCAAAGAGCTCCGAGATGAGGGGCAAGGGGTAACGATCCTTGACCGTAATGGCATTTAAACCCTGGTAGTCGATACAGGGGCGAAGACTCCCGTCCTTCTTCGCGACGAAGAAGAAGCCCGCCCCGGCCGGGGATTTAGACTTCCGAATGAAGCCCTTCTCCAAATTCTCCTTGATATATTCACTCATGGCCTGCGTCTCTGTGGGAGAGAGGCGTAAGTGCGGCCCCGAGGGTGTTCCGTGCCAGGGAGGAGTTGGATGGCACAATCGAACGCTCGATGGGGTGGAAGTATCTCTGCCCGTTGCTTCGAGAAAACGTCCGCGTACGCGTCATAAGGAACTGGTAGGCCAGGAAGAGTGGTGGACGCTATGGAGCAGGATGCTGGAACCACAGAGCGTAGGCAATTGCCGTGGCAGTTTGGTTCCCAACGAGCCAGCTGCAAAGTCTTCCAATTGAACTGGGGTTCATGCTCCTGGAGCCAAGGAAGGCCCAAGACGATTGAATGGATGGAGTACTCCAGGACACAGAATGACATCTGTTCTTGATGCAGGACCCCAGCTCGCAGCTGGACGGGCATCGTGGCGTGTGTCACTCGTTCTGGAAGTGGCTTCCCTTGAATCGAGGAAATGACCATGGGGGCAGAGAGACGCACTTGTGGAATCTTAAGGTATTCCACCAGGCCCTTCATTATAAAATTGCCACTGGCGCCGGAGTCCACTAGAGCTAGCGTGTGGAACTCCCCGTCTGTCGAGGATAACGCCACCGGCAACGTCAGAGGAGGTGCGGGTGCAGTACGGCCCAGGACGAGACCTCCTTCAGGTCCTAGGCCCGAGAGTTTTCCGGATGTGCTGGACAGGCAGCTATTCGATGGCCTGCCCTGCCACAGTAAAAGCAAAGTCCTTCTCTCTTTCGGCGTTGCCGCTCCTGTGAAGAGACTCTCCCGCGACCCAATTCCATGGGTTCCTGGGCGGGGGCTTGAGGAACGGTTGAGGCGCTACTAGGAGGGGTCGGGAACTTCCTCGCTGCCCTTACCTCAGGAAGGCGTAACCGCATACGACGGTCCACGCGGTTGGCTAGTTCTATTACACCATCGAGGTCGTCCGGCAGTTCTTTCGCGGCCAGTTCATTCTGCAGGTGTGAGGATAGCCCCTCTAAGAAGATCCCATGGAGGCAATCTTCCCTTCAATTTAACTCTGCGGCTAGGGTGCGGAATTCGGTTGCGTATTCGGCCACAGTCGAGTTCCCTGTCGCAACCAAAGTAATTCCGAAACGGCCGTGGGCTTACGGATCGGCTCATCAAATACCTGTCGGAAGGTGGACAGAAACAGAGTCAAGTCTTCAAAGACAGGGTCTCTTCTCTCACAGATGAGAGGCCCAGATCAGGGGCTTCCCGTCGAGTAGAGACATAATATAATTCGTCTTGACTCGGTCGCTGGGAAACTGCGCAGGCAGCAAAGAAAACCGGATCTGGCACTGGCTGAGGAATCCCCGGCACAACTTTGCTTCTCCGGCATATCGAGAGGGTGCCGGGAGTTGCGTGGGGGCTCCTTGCCCCAGGTCGGGCCTGGGGTCTGGGACAGCATGCGGCTGAGTAGGGCGGCCTCCTTGAGCCCCAGGCGGAGAGGGTAGTGTATTTTCATGGGCCCTAATGCCTCAAGGCGTCGGGTGAGGCTCTGCACAGCCGAAACTAAGGCATCGACGGTCTGTTGCTGATCCTTTAGGCGCTGGGCCATTCCCGGAATGGCCTGGCGGGCGGAAGCCTCCGCCGGGTCCATGGACTTGGCAATCTGTTATGTTCGGACTTGTGGACCCTTGGCCGACGAGAGGATGGTATACCTTCCAGATGGTCCGTAGGGTCTCTCGTCGGGTGGCGAGGCAGGACAGGAGGTAGGACCAGTCGACTCTTGGCACTGGAGGCTGAGGTGAACACGGAGGCAATGAGGAGTCGGGACGAGGTGCTGTGTCTTCACCACTGGTGGTCTGCGGTCCCCCAGGAGGAGCCTGTAGGGACCTGACCGCTGGGACTTAGGTGGACCTCGAAAGGTCAGGCAATGATGCAAAGGCCAACTGGAGCTTCGCCCTGGAAGCCCGCGGTCCCCCCAGGAGGAGCCCGTAGGGACCCGGGCCGCTGGGACTTAGGTGGGCCCTTGGAGACAGAGTCTTGAAGAAGTCCTAGGTCGAATACCAGTCCAACGTCGAGTGCCAGAGAATCACCGCTTGCCAAGCCAAGGTCAGGAGCCAGAGAATCACCGTCAGCCAATCCGAAGTCAGGAACCAGAGAATCACCGTAAGCCAATCCGAAGTCAGGAACCAGAGAACACCAAGACGTAACAGGAGCAAGAAGCCGGAACTCACCGAGGCAAGCAGACTCAAACAACACTCGCAAGAGACGTTGCCAAGTCAAGGAATGAGCAGAGGAAGCCTCCCTATATACTTCCTCTGCTCTGGCTCATTGGAGGCAGGTGAGTCTAGTTAAAGGGACCAGGTCCCTTTAAATGCGAATGAGTTGACGGCGGCCATCTTGGATCCCATGGCGGCAGCCATCTTGGATCTCCCCGGTGGAGGAGAGATGCCGCTGAGGGAAGCAGGACGGCTTCCCCTGCAGCAGGTCAGGTAGGGGGACACGGTCGTGGGGCGCCACGGCCGCGGAGCACAACAAACAGGAGTGATATTATTTAGAATCTAGTTTGCTAACATGCTAACATGACTGCTGGAATTAATTGCTGTGGATGAATTGTAAACCAATAAAATATCATTTTGCTTTCAAACGCTGGCTGGTCTCCCCTCCATTTATTTATTTATTTTATTTATTTAACTTCTTTTACTATACCGACACTCAAGACCAGGTCTTATCGTACCGGTTTACATTAGAACAAGGGGAAAAAACCAATTAACGTATAAGTGGAAATGAGAAGTTACATTAAAACAGGGAGAGTAAAAACATGGATGTCAGAAGATAGGACAGAATTAAGTAATCAAACAATAAGTTAACAAAAATTCCAAACTATAAATTAACATAAAACAATAAATTAACATAAAACAATAAATTTAGCTGCATGAGGGAGTGGGATGGGAAGGGGTGGGAGGGGATGGAGGAGAGGGAGTTGGATTGGTTTTGATTGGGTTCATGGAGGATCAGGGGTGCCTCATTGGCACCTGCCGGGGCTGTGAAAATTGTTAAATTGTATATGTCATTGAATTGTCCATAGGACGACCTGTTCATTGTAAGACATTTACTTGTCATTGTTGTTATTGTTTAAAATGTAAACCGAATTGATCAATAATTTTGTTATTGGAAAGTCGGTATAGAAAAATGCTAAATAAATAAATAAATAAAATGTAAGTGCACTTTACAGGCATGAATAGCTTTTAAAAATTGCTATGATAGCATGTTACATTTACACGTTACTCCTTTTAAGATTATAATTCCTAAGAGAGTAATTTTCAAACATCGCAGGTAATTTATGTGGCAGTTACTGCATAAAACTTTTTCAAGCAGACTTTTGTACGTAAATTATCCTGGCAAAACTTTACTCACATAGTCACGCCTGCTATGTTGTTTGCATCGTTTTGCCAAAGAATGAGAAACATCAGGGAGAATGAGGACTACATCGATGAAAGGTTTATTGAAGCATCAAAGTTAGAAAACTGAAGCAGAGTGGAAGGTGAAAATAGAAAAAACAATATAACAACTGGATTCATATCTCTAACCTGACTTCAGTTTCCCTTGAGCTGAAGAAATGGTATTGAGCACTGGAAGTGGAGGAGGGAAACTATCCTAAGCTCAGAAGGAACCAAAACTTGCAAATCCCAAAGCTGAGGGCTCAACAACCACTGAAACTAGGAGGCAGAGGGTACTGCTGGTTGGTCACTCACTTCTGAAGGGCATGGAGGTATTCATGACAAATATGTTGTCCCAAGAATTGTGCTATATCTCGTATCTATAATTCTATAACCAATACAGATGAGGTCCCTGATAGAATTACCTCTCTGATATAGCTGTGGAGTGATGACCTGCAGCTTGCACTTGATGACATGCATGGGGATAAGATATGACAGGAGGCACACTCCAATCAATATGCGTAAAAAGGACTTACCTAATCGTTAAGCTCTTGATTTGAGCATACCAATATGCTTGGGTTTTTACTGCCTTCTCTAGATGTGCTGCCCCGAAATGTTGGAATGGTTGCGAGCTAAATGGTACATGCTTGCATGTTTGACTGTCATGTCCACTATGGTGTCTTTTTGGCAGGATATTGAATGGAAAATAGGTTAATGGGTAATAATTCTTTTTCTCTATCTCCCTTTGTGGGGTTGTTGGGTTATTGGAAAGACACCATGGAAACAATCTCAGCCATGGATAAAGTTCTTACTAATCACTCTATTCATGCTGCCAGGCACATGATTGCATTTTTGTGGAAGAGTGCTCATAGCTAGTGGCATTCCCACATGGATGAAATTGCAATTATTTAGAAAATTACTTAGTCCTTAAGGGAAAGAAAGTTAATGTAATCTCAACTAGAAGAAATTTTGGGACTATCTGCAAAAATAAATCCATTCTGTGTGGGCCATCGGGGTTAAACCCTTCCATGTTTTCTCGGAGTTTGGGTGAGTCTGGTATTGCCCGACAAGAACCTGAGTATTGTATTTTGTGAATATGTGAGAATGTTGCTCTCACTTTGTTCTAACAATTGCTCTTGAATGTATTCCAGTCTGTTAAAATAAAAATTATTAAAAAAGTGATTTTATGACTCTGAGGGAGAGGGTAAAGCAAATATGTGCAAATATGTGCACAGTCTGCATCTTATAGACTTCAGTAAATCTAGAGGTTTCTGCTCAGTATTCTTTGATAATATAAAGATTACTTACCCTGATAGAAGCAGCTCAGAGCCACCACCAGAAAGGCAACTTCAATCTTCATGGCTGGGTTTTGTATACTGAGTTCTGAGCTTCGATACACAGAGGAGTCTGAGAAGAGAAGTCAGTGCTCGAGCTCATATATTCACTGAATGCCCCCTCACTCCACCCAGGATCTCAGGAGACAATGCACCTGGTTGCGTCATTTGTGAGATCTTTGCTAACATGAGAAAAGAACACAGCGATGCCCTATCTGACGCATGATCATTATTAATCCAAGGAAGGACATGTGTACAAATCACATAATATTCTGTGTCCTGATTTCAACATGAAACAGATGAACATAAATGGAAACTCTATGAATTGAGACAAAAGGACCTAAATAGATTTACCAAAAAGGAGAGTCAAGATGGGGGAATATGATACACAATGTTAAATATCAAAAAGGTATTAATAATGTACAGAAATCAAAATTTTCTGTTGGAAATGAAGCTGTAGATCATGGGGTCATGATATGATGCTACAAGTAGGTAGACTCAGAAACAATGTCATGAGGGAAGGATGCTTTCTTTTCTTAAACTCCTCTCAGAAGACCCCCAAGATTTATTATACTAGATTTTAGCAGGAGAACTGAAGGGGGAAACAGTAAATCTTCCCCCAGGAGGATCAGACATGCGAGGAGGTCTAAATCTGACTTAGAAAAGTGGGCTTCTTGGACCAAGGTTTGCCGGAGGCAGATGAGGGCACAGAGGTAGCAGCCATAATTGTCACAAACTAAATAAAAATATCAATGAAGAAGATCAGATGAAAATGTTTTAGAACATCATAAATCAATGAAAACCATCATAAACAGAGTGTGTGTTTGATAGAACCACACTCTGTTCTATCACACAATCATATTTAGTCACAATCACACACAATCATTTAGTCACAATCACACACAATCATATTTAGTTAGTCACTAACTAAATATGATTGTGTGTGAGAAATAACAGAGTCTGCACTGCATCCCTCCCCCCAAACCATTGCAATCTCAGGGTGAGTGGAAAATGGAAATCATTCATCAAGAGATCCCAGCCAGGTATGGAGAACTAAGATGGCAGCAGGAGGAAGCAATGATTAAAATATAGCACGAGCCATCCACAGCTGTAAGTACAAAAGCCATCCTTTTGTACTTACAGCTCAACACACAAGCAGAATACCTCACGTCGTTCATGGATGCAGGATGCAGAAAGACCCTCTCCAAATAAATATTCTAGAAAGTGCAAGAAGAAACATGCAGACAAAAACAGAGCTGGAAACCACAACAAGCCAGACTTTGAATGCAGTGAAACACTGGAAAAACATAAACACCATAGACCACTATTCCTCTCAAATGGTGAGTAGATTTGGTTGGGGGGCGTGCAGGGAACCTCTGTAGGCTTCTCTGATAGGTCTAGACGAAGTGTGTAGTCTGAGTGGGAATTGAAGGTTAAGAAGGGCTTGATTATGGATGGTTTTGTGGATGATAGTAAGGGACTTGTGTAAAATTCTGAAATGTATTGGTAGCCAGTATAGATTTTTGAGGATGGGGGCGATGTGGTCTCTTCTGCTAGAGTTTGTTAGGATTCTGGCCACCAAGTTTTGAAGCATCTGAAGTAGGGATGTGAATAGTTTTTGACGATTTAAAAAATCGTCTGATATTTTTTAAATCGTCAAAAATCTTTAGAGTGCGCGATACAATACAAATTCCCCCGATTTATCGTGAAAAATTGTTAAATCGGGTACGGGAGTTATTTGGGGGGAGGGCGGGAAAACCGGCACACCAAAACAACCCCTAAACCCACCCCGACCCTTTAAAATGAATCCCTTACCCTCCTGAACCCCCCCAAAATGTTTTAAATTACCTGGTGATCAAGCGGGGGCGGGGGGGGTGTCCCGGCATGATCTCCTGCTCTCGGGCCATCAGCGCCATTTTGGCCACCACTAATAAAAATGGCGCCGATGGCCCGATAATAAAAAAACCCCACCCGACCCTTTAAAACTTACCCCTTAGCCTCCCCCACCCTCCCGACCCCCACAAAACCTTTTAAAATTACCTGGTGGTCCAGTGGGGGCGCGGGGAGCGATCTCCCACTCTCGGGCCATCGGCTGCCACTAATAAAAATGGCGCCGATGGCCCTTTGCCCTTACCATGTGACAGGGAATCCGTGCCATTGGCCGTCCCCTGTCACATGGTAGGAGCACTGAATGGCCGGCCATGGTCCGCGCCAGCTTTAAAGACCATAAGAACCTGGCAAGTACTCAAAAACTAAGTCTATTCCATGTTACCGTTGCTAGTAATAGCAGTGGCTATTTTCTCAGTCAACTTAATTAATAGCAGGTAATGAACTTCTCTTCCAAGAACTTATCCGATCCTTTTTTAAATGCAGCTATACTATCTGCACTAACCACATACTCTGGCAACAAATTCCAGAGTTTAATTGTGCGTTGAGTAAAAAAGAACTTTCTCCAATTAGTTTTTAATGTGCCACATGCTAACTTCATGGAGTGCCCCCTAGTCTTTCTATTATCTGAAAGAGTAAATAGCCGATTCACATCTACCCGTTCTAGACCTCTCATGATTTTAAATACCTTATCATCTATCATCCCCCTCAGCCGTCTCTTTTCCAAGCTGAAAAGTCCTAACCTCTTTAGTCTTTCCTCATAGGGGAGCTATTT
This sequence comes from Rhinatrema bivittatum, assembly GCF_901001135.1. Lineage (NCBI taxonomy): Eukaryota > Metazoa > Chordata > Amphibia > Gymnophiona > Rhinatrematidae > Rhinatrema > Rhinatrema bivittatum. Next base: position 821,419,784 of record NC_042615.1, read on the forward strand.
CATTCCCCTTATCATTTTGGTAGCCCTTCTTTGTACCTTCTCCATTGCAATTATATCTTTTTTTGAGATGCGGTGAACAGAATTGTACACAGTATTCAAGGTGCGGTCTCACCATGGAGTGATACAGAGGCATTATGACATTTTCCGTTTAATTCACCATTCCCTTTCTAATAATTTCCAACATTCTATTTGCTTTTTTGACTGCCGCAGCACACTGAACCGACGATTTCAATGTGTTATCTACTATGATGCCTAGATCTCTTTCTTGGGTTGTAGCACCTAATATGGAACCTAACATTGTGTAACTATAGCATGGGTTATTTTTCCCTATATGCATCACCTTGCACTTATCCACATTAAATTTCATCTGCCATTTTGATGCCCAATTTTCCAGTCTCACAAGGTCTTCCTGCAATTTATCACAATCTGCTTGTGATTTAACTACTCTGAACAATTTTGTATCATCTGCAAATAGGAAAGGTAAGAAACTAATTTTCCTTTCCCTGTACGTACCAGGATCAGTCCAGACTGCTGGTATGTACCCGAGCCGACAACAGGGGTGGGACCCAGAGAGTCCCGCTCGAATCACACTGCTTCCAAAGGAGTCAGCAGACGGCCCTCGAACATCGAGCTGATAATGTCGAGCGAAGGTATGCAACGACTTCCACATAGCCGCCCTGCAAATCTCTTGGCTAGAAACCAGGTGACTCTCAGCCCACGAAGTTGCCTGAGAACGCAGGGAATGGGCCTTGAGTCCCTCAGGAACAGACTTACCGCAACTAATGTATGTGGATGCGATAGCGTTCTTCAACCATCGGGCAATAGTTGCTTTGGACGCCTGTAGGCCCTTCTTGGGGCCCTGCCAGAGAACAAACAAGTGATCCGACCGTCGAAAGTCATTGGTGACCTCCAAATAACGCAGGAGTACTCGACGGACATCTAACCCCTCAAATCAGGACCTTGTGGAGACAGGTCTGTTTGCCGAGAAGGAAGGCAATTCCACCGTCTGATTAACATGAAAGGCCGATACCACCTTAGGTAAGAAGGAAGGGACCGTTCGCAAGGACACGCCGGAATCCGAAATACGCAAGAACGGTTCTCTGCATGAAAGAGCTTGTAGCTCCGATACACGACGTGCCGACGTGATGGCTACCAGAAACACCGTCTTTAGCGTTAAATCCTTTAAGGAAGTTCGCCATAGAGGTTCAAAGGGAGCCGCGTTGAGGCCCTTGAGGACTAAGTTCAAATTCCAGGAAGGACAAGGAACCCTCAGAGGAGGACGCAAGTTCCGAACACCTCGTAGAAATCGGGCCACATCTGGGTGACAAGCGAGAGAGGACCCTTCAACCTTACCCCTCAAACAACCCAAAGCCGCCACCTGCACTCTAAGAGAACTGTAGGCCAAACCCTTCTTCAAACCTTCCTGCAACAAGTTAAGGATATGGGCTACCGAAGCCCGACGTGGCGATACTTTGGAGACACCGCACCAGGAGTCAAACACTTTCCACACTAGCATAAGTAAGTGTAGTAGAAGGCCTACACGCCCGAAGAAGCGTGGAAATTACAGCTTCCCGATAACCTTTCTTTCTCAGCTGCCTCCTCTCATGAGCGAAGCCGCCAGACAAAAGCGATCAGCCAGATCGAAAAATACCGGCCCCTGTCGAAGGAGGTGCGGAAGATGGCCCAGACGCAAAGGGCCGTCCACTGCGAGATTGACGAGGTCCACGAACCAAGGGCGCCTCGGCCACTCTGGAGCCACCAGAATCACCCGACCTTGATGGGATTCGATGCGCCTTAACACCTTGCCGACGAGGGGCCACGGAGGAAACACATAGAGGAGGATGTGACGAGGCCATGGAAGCACGAGTGCATCCACTCCTTCTGACCCATGCTCCCGTCTTCTGCTGAAGAAAAGTGCCGCCTTTGCATTGTGCCGAGTCGCCATCAGGTCGAGACACAGAATTCCCTAACGCAGGGTGATGAGATCCATTGCTTCGGCCGACAGCTCCCATTCTCCTGGATCCAATTGTTGTCGACTGAGAAAATCCGCTTGAATGGTCTACGCCTGCAATGTGGGTGGCCACGATGCGGGACAGATGACTCTCCGCCCAAGCCATTAACAATGACGCTTCGGCCGCTACCGGCCGACTTTTTGTGCCTCCCTGGCGATTTATATATGCTACCGTGGTTGCGTTGTCCGATAGAACTCGTACCGCCCGACCCTGTACCATCGGGAGAAGGTGGTGTAAGGCTAGACGTACCGCTCTGGTCTCCAGACGGTTGATGGACCAAGTGGCTTGGTGAGGAGACCACGTCCCCTGCACCGCTCTGGATTGACAGACCGCTCCCCAGCCTGATAGACTGGCATCCGTTGTGACGACAATCCACGAAGGAAGATCCATGTCCACTCCCTGCAAGAGATGTTCCAGGACCAACCACCAGGCCAGGCTGGACCTGGCCGGCTCCAACAGTGGCAACTGGACGCCGTAATCCTCGGACCTCTGGTCCCAGCGGGAAAGCAGAGCCCATTGCAAAGGACGCATATGCGCGAAAGCCCAAGGCACCATCTCCAGAGTAGAAACCATATGACCTGTAAATAATCCCAGGCCGTAGGTAATGGGAGCTCCAGTAGGTTCTGCACCTGAACCATCAGATTTACCATTCTCTGCTGAGTCAGGAATACCTTGCCCACCAGGGTATCGAATCGAGCCCCCAAAAACTCCAATTGCTGACTTGGAACCAGCTGGCTCTTTGCGAAGTTGACTACCCAACCTAACGACTGAAGCTGCTTCACTACCAACTGCACCAACTCTGATAACAGGATATAAATTATATTGAAATAAGCTGCGTTTTACATACATTTAAAGCCTTGCATCTACTCATTCCATCCTGTTTATTTATAAATTTAAAATATTTATAAGTTGTATAGTGCAAAGTTCTAAGCAGCTCACTGTAAAACAATCATACTTATAATAAAAACTATCACAAAAAACATACAGACTGCCCTGGTTTCCCAGGAACGTTAGTATTATTGGCTAGAGAAAGATAAGGCGAGTCTGGTTTCAGGAGGGATGACTGGATATCTCTCCCTTCCCACCCATAAGGAAGGTATTGCAGAGGGGATATCCCCCGAGCAGCAGGAAGCTGCTCATTCTTATATGTTGAGTTTGGAAACAATCTTATTTTATTTTAAAAGCTTTTGAATCCTATAGTATGATAAGTGGACCCATTTCCTTCCTTCTTGATTAAATCAGGGAGTGACTGGAGTGCTGAATGATTTATTTTATTTTTTTATTTTAAGTTTTTCTATACTGGCATTCGCGATAAATATCGCATCATGTCGGTTTACAATTAACAAGTGGATAGGGAACAAAGTCAATAAATAACATTTAGTAATAAATAATAATAATAATAATAGTAGTAAAAAAAACATAAAACAAGAAGACGGCTAAGGAATGCAGTTACAATAAACAAGGGAATAAAGTAACTTGGATCGGAGAAAAGAAGCAGGGGTTTAAATAGAAAGAACATATATGCCAGTCAATGTGCTTATAGCATTGATGAATTTGCCCTTATGAGGTAGGGATGTTAATTACCATGATTAAGGCAAGTCTGTGCGACTGGTTGATAATGGAATAGGTTCCGTTAGTTCAGGAAATGCTTTCATGAATAGCCACGTTTTAAGTCTTTTCCTAAAAGTTGGAAGGCATGGTTCCTGTCGCAAATCTGGTGGGATGGAGTTCCACAGTGTTGGTCCTGCAGTGGAGAAAGCCCTGTCTCTGGTGGTTATGTGCTCATGGATTTGGAGTGTGGTACTTGTAGGGGTTCTCTATAGGACTCTCTGATTGGTCTTATGGACGTGAATTTTTTGAGAGGAATTTGAAGGTGAGCTGAGATTGTGATGTATAGCTTTGAAAATAGTGGTTATGGACTTATATAGGATTCTGTAGTGAATGTAGTGATTCTGTAGTGAATGATACAGGGATTCTTAATACCTCCTTGAGGGATTTTAACTCTCCATCATTGGCAGAGTCTGATAAATGATTGTCACATTGTATTTCCATTGGATTGCCTATGTCTAGCCAAGCTGAACTCTTAGAAACTTCTTCTCTGGTAAAGGTAAAAAAGAGTATCTGGAAAAGAATCCAAGTAACGCAGTTAATGATGGAAAATACGGACCCAAGTGGTCCCTGCAGTCTGCCCAGCTTAGGGGTAGCAACTCCTGCTTCATGTATAGGTGCGCTTTCATTCCTAATGACATAGACAACGTCAACAACATTGTCAGTCCATTAATTTAAGCTCATTTATCAAAGTATCCCCTGAGGAAGGCATTATTAGCCAAAATATCTGTCGGGCTGGCACTTCATGGATATTGAAGTCCATGTGTATAGCACTTTCTCATTCCATGAAGTCTGGGACTCACTCGTTCCTCATAGCATTATAATTAAAGGCACTTCAGGGATACTGAAGTCAATGTGTACAGCACTCTCTCATTCCATGAGTTCTGGTAACAGATTGTAGCATTCTCTGTGCCTTTTGTCTTGTGCTCTATCCTTTATCGAGGCAGGAATTAAACAGTTTTTCTGACTCCCAATACTCCCGTCAGACTCTTTTGTTCTTACTATTTCCACGTACGGCAGTAAGAAGTCTCTGCGCACTGCTGCACCAAGCTCCTCTCCCCTCGTGCTCACTCTCTGCCAGCTCCCTTCTGACTTTAGGCTCAAATTCCCATGAAATAATATGAAGAGCACTTTACATTATCACAATGGCTCATTTTAACAGAATAAATAAAAGGATTAACCATTGTACCACCAATGCAAACAGAAAAGGAAGATGTGCCCCACTGTACAAATGTAACTACAAATTGTACTGTATATTAAAACTACTAATAGAGTGACATCACTCAAACTCAATTAGTTTGTTATGGTATCTCAACTAGTATTATGTAAGAGAAGTGGTATGAAAATGTGCCTGAAAGTTTACCTTCACTCACTTGCCCCCAAAGGGCTTCAGATGGAAACATAAGGAGCACCATCAATTCTTATCATCTATCATTTTTCAATAAAACTTCTCGCATGAATCTGTGGTTATAAAGAAATAATCCAAAACCTTGTCAATATACCCAGGAGGATAGGAGGTGTTCCAAACGGGCAGCTTAGAAGCGGTCAGAAATAGCTGGACCGCAATCCTTGCTAACTCGTAGCAATGGTGATGATCGGAGGCTAAGTACCCGGAGGTAGTGACGTCATGCGGTGGTGCCGCCCTCGAGGTTCCCGCCATAATGCATTCAAAGGAGAGGGCCCCGTATGCGCACGTGCGCCCTAGGAGACCTCAGGGAAACATGGCGAACACAATCACCCATGCCGGTCCGGGGACGCCGGGGAGTTCGGCAAGCAGCAGCGGATGTAGCCATCTTTCCCAAGAGAGAAGCAGATGATAGAAAACAGGTAAGGCAGAGAGGTCACTGCCGTCTGCGACCGACGGATGCAGCAAGTGCTATACACATGGACTTCAAAATCCCTGAAGTGCCTTTCATTATAATGCTGTGAGGAACTTGAGTCCGAGACCTCATGGAATGAGAGAGTGCTACACATGGACTTCAATATCCCTGAAGAACCTTTCATTATAATGCTGTGAGGAACGTGAGTCCGAGACCTCATGGAATGAGAGAGTGCTATACACATGGACTTAAATATCCCTGAAGAACCTTTCATTATAATGCTGTGAGGAACGTGAGTCCGAGACCTCATGGAATGAGAGAGTGCTATACACATGGACTTCAATATCCCTGAAGTGCCTTTCATTATAATGCTGTGAGGAACGAGTGAGTCTGAGACCTCATGGAATGAGAGAGTGCTATCACATGGACTTCAATATCCCTGAAGAACCTTTCATTATAATGCTGTGAGGAACGTGAGTCCGAGACCTCATGGAATGAGAGAGTGCTATACACATGGACTTCAAAATCCCTGAAGTGCCTTTCATTATAATGCTGTGAGGAACTTGATTCCCAGACCTCATGGATTGAGAGAGTGCTATACACATGGACAATATCCCTGAAGTGCCTTTCATTATAATGCTGTGAGGAACGTGAGTCCGAGACCTCATGGAATGAGAGAGTGCTATACACATGGACTTCAATATCCCTGAAGTGCCTTTCATTATAATGCTGTGAGGAACGTGAGTCCGAGACCTCATGGAATGAGAGAGTGATATACACATGGACTTCAATATCCCTGAAGTGCCTTTCATTATAATGCTGTGAGGAACGTGAGTCCGAGACCTCATGGAATGAGAGAGTGCTATACACTTGGACTTCAATTTTCCTGAACTGCCTTTAATTATAATGCAGTGGGGAATGAGTGAGTCCCAGACCTCATGGAATGAGAGAGTGCTGTCCACATGGACTTCAGTATCCCTGAAGTGCCTTTCATTATAATGCTGTGAGGAACGAGTGAGTCCCAGACCTCATGGAATGAGAGAGTGATATACACATGGACTTCAATATCCCTGAAGTGGCTTTCATTATAATGCTGTTGGGAACGAGTGAGTGCCAGACCTCAAGGAATGAGAGAGTGCTATACACATGGATTTCAATATCCCTGAAGTGGCTTTCATTATAATGCTGTGGGGAATGAGCGAGTCCCAGACCTCAAGGAATGAGAGAGTGCAATACACATGGACTTCAATATCCCTGAAGTGGCTTTCATTATAATGCAGTGGGGAGTGAGTGAGTCGCAGGGTATTGGGATGGACCTTCTGGGTTCTCCACAAGAGACAAGTCCTGCAGAAATGGGACAGTGACCCCTCTGCTCTCATGGATTATCAGAGGATCCCTTCCCCCTTTTCCCTGCATGAGGAGTTGGATCCGTACCTTGCTTGGCCTTTGCAGGAAGGAGTGGACCATGTGCCTTTACTTTTCCACCTGAATAAGAGCATCCTCTGTAATACTAGAGTGGCCTCTTTTGTAACTACCTCCAGCTGCTACCTCATTTAGAGAGTAATTTTATCATCTGCCTGTACCTTTTATGCTCAGACTTTAACCTGTACTTTCAAAATGAAGTTATGGGTAATTGGCCTCGTATACAGACAGAATAGATGGCATAACTGTTTTGATCCTGCTCACTGCAGGTCCACGAGCAGGCCCTCACCTTTCTTCGTCCAGCCCGGCCCGACACCCGTTGTTGTCTTGTCGGGGAGTTCCTGCAGCGGCAGGAAGCCGCCATCATGCCGGCGTGGCAGGAGCTGCGCCAGGGATCCTCCTTGTAGCATGGAGCCACTCCGGTCCATCCTCCGTGGCCCTGAGGCTGCCATCTTGCCGTTCCTGCGGGTGCCCGAGGTTGTGCCTGTTTTCTTCACCGCCTCAGGGAGCAGTGGACTTCGGCCTGCACCGTGGCCCGGAGGCCGCTTATATCATCCTCTTTGAAGTGGCCCGGAGCCTGCTCTCCCTGGGGTCTTCTTGCGGCAGGAGCCACCCCCAGATCTTCTCGTCAGCGGCCTGCATGGCGCAGCTCCAGCTCCTCTTCCACGTCGGCGTCTGCAGGACGTGGAATGCTTACTAAATGTTAGCAGGACTTATTGTGTGCCTACAGGGCTGAAGTCACAGTATTTGTGCATCCACTCTTGCATACAATCTTTGGTTCCTATTTAGAATAAAACTAAATTTAATTTTAATTTTTTAACTTCATATTTTATTTTTTAAATAACCTCCTGCAATATGGTCCGAAACCACTTTACTCCCTGACATTTTATTAATATTTTAAGCACCGTGTTATCCTCTCCAGCACATTCTTACCTGTTTTCACTACTATTGTTTGTATTTAATGATATCTGCACACATACTGTGCCCTGAGTTCTTTATCTGCATTATTTCTGTATATCATTATGTTGTCAACACACATACATGTTATGATTTGCATTATTTCTGTTCTGTACACCCATATATGTTGCTTATCAATTTTATTTCTTTTTATGTGTGTTCATTTTTTAACACTTTATATATTTGTTTCTAGTTGCCCCTGAGGCAGCTCTCGACTAAAGAGCGAAACTTGGCCAGAGTCGGGCAAATTTTAATAAAAGGCTTTTTCCATAATCTGATCTTCGCTATCTTTACTGCTACACAGCCAACTGGATCGACTTCCGATTTGTTTTCTGTGTAAATCCATATGTACATGTTACTCTCTCCTTGGAGCAGGTGTAGGTTTGAGCAATGCAACCTGTGCGTGTGCTCAATAACCCAAGGAGATAGGAGCAAGAAAACAAGAGATGAAGTATTTTCACAGCGGCTGAATATCTACCCCCATGTCCTTTGCAGCACCTTATGTACCGGACAAGCTTTTATTTTTGGTTGAGAGGCTGGATACATTTTAATAAGTTTTGGTTTTTTCTCTGATGGTGAGACTTATGTTTTTGAAGGATACTCTGGGGTTCTAAGCATGGGGGGTAACCTGCACGGAGCGGCAGTTACTACCCTTAAGAGATAGCACGGGATTACTACCCTTAACCAATAAGTCTTGATGCTTTTGATGCAGCTGCAATATGCTCTCAGCTTCAACTGTGGGAGGAATGGGAATTGAATTCAATGATAATCAAACACAGGCCCTGACTTTTTCGGTCTGGGGTACTGATATGTAGACATAAGGAAAAAAGCACAGGATTGCTTCTCAGGCAAGTCCTTAACAAAGCACATCAAGCAGACAAGGCTGAATTTTCTAGGCTCATCAACCATAAAAAAATGTCGATAGCAATACATTTTATGGTTATCATAAAAACTTTACAGACCGACAGTTACTACCCTTAGAGAAACATAGGGGTAACCTGCATGATGCAGTCGATACTATCATAAGAAGCTTGCTGGGCACACTGGATGGACCATCTGTTCTTTTTTGCCCTCATTACTGTGTTACTATGATACTGTCCTGTCATCTTTTGCATGAATGCAGGATATGTCACATCTTGAGTGGGCAGATTTATTCTTACAGACTCTGCTGATGGAACATTTCTCATTTCTTTAAGCACATCGAGCCCTGGGCTATTTTATGAGAGCTTTCTACCTGTATAAACCCTAGAAATGAGGGGAAAGGGGAAAGACTGAATTACTCGAGCCCTCAAATCACCCATTTCCCTGCTGGGAAAAGAGCAACAAATTAGAAGACACAGGAATGTGAATGCTTTTGATTTATTGAAGAAGCGATACAAGGGAGAGCAGAATCATGAGAAGTCTCTGGAGGAGAAGATGCTTCGTGTGCCAGCAGAAAGGAAGAAGATCCCTTGTTACTGAGCAGGAAGGAGCAGAGAGGATTCAGCCGTCAGCCATCACTTTGCAGATCCATCGGCTGATATTCAGGTATGGACCAGAACTCTCTGAAATAGAGAATAAGAGCAATAAATACAGAGCAGGGTCAGCCTGAGACAGAAAAATACAAAATCTTCTGAAGGGATCAGTGAGAGTGGATCTCTATTAATGAGGGGGATGATCCAAGGACACCATGGGGAGAAGCTAACTCGTTGCTCGTTTCCTCTGGTTGCACTATGGGAGAGTCCTGATTACTTATTGGCTCTGGCTGCACTGCAGAAGCTTTCTGATTGGCTGCTTATTGGCATTGACTGTACCTACTTATTAACTTCTATTGCACTGCTTTGATACTTTCTATATTTCCATGCTCACTTTCATCCACACAGTATTTCTCTAATGAAGAACGGTCCCGTTCCTGCTCTCTGATTAATAAATCAGAAATCCTAGAGGACTCCAGATGTAAGGAAGGAGGCTGCAGGTATTTGCTGGAGTTAGAGTCACCTTTGCTCTCCTCCCCAATCTTTCCCCACAGGAAACAGCTCTCACCCCCTCCACAGCAATCACAGAACCAGGCTGTCTTAGAGCAGGATTGGGTCTCCTCCCAGAACCTCCAGTTTAATGCACACGGTGACAGCACTGAACCCCAGGACTCCCCTAAAGCTGCATAATATTGGGGGGAGGAGGTTGAATTGGGGGTTCATGGAAGCAGAATTGCCACATTCTGCCAATGTTGTGGTAAAATTCAGGTGAAGATTAGTTCAGAGGCCAGCGATGGGGAGAGGGGTGAGAGATCAGTAAGGACAATGTGGGTGAGGGGAAGGAGGGGAGATGGGGAGCAAGTGTTGGATGTTTTATTCTCATCTATGGAAAGAGGCAGAGCAGCAGAAAGGAAGAATCTCAGCTGAGCAGACTGGGGGAGCAATTGGTCTTTATCTGCAGTCATTTCCTATTTCAGCACCGGAGCATTCGTACAAACTCTTAATATTAGTAAGAGCAGGAAGGTGGTTTTACCTGCAGTTAGTGAGGGCCCTTGCTATCCTACAGGAGAGAACAGAAACTGAGGTTAGAAAGAGGAAGTTTCTGAGGCAGTAACACAAATTTAAACTTAGCAATGGTTAATTTGAATAATTATCAGGAGGAAATGTTTAGGTTTACCTTAGCAGGCACAGAGTTAGCAGCAGCATCCTAAAGGAAAGAAAGAGAGCAGTGAGATTAGGGAGAGGATGTCCTGGGAAGGTCACTTTATAGGGGAGACAGCAGAGTTAGAACTGAAGTCCATGTCACAGTGATCAGATGCTAAAACCACCAGGACCAGCAGCAGAGGCTCCCTCCTACTCCTGGTTCTCCTGTCCTCATCCCATTGGGTTCTAAGCCCCATGCGGTTTCAGCATTATATCTCAGGATGTGAAAGATTAGCAGAGGAAATCTCCAGCACATTACCAGTGGAAACCTGCATGAGCATAGCATGGTGTTCATGCATGGCAGAGCTTTCTTTCTGATAAAAGGAGCTGGGAGTTTACAGGCATTGCGGATGGGATAGGAAGGGGCAACAATCCAGGATCCAGATTTATTTACTTTTATTTATTTAAAAATCCTGTTGCCCACTATTTCCATTTTGCTCAGGGCAGAGTACGGTGTTAACACCCATAATCACTTAATTCTAACAAAAACAACATAAAACCAAAACCATAAAAACCATTACTTCCAGATGCCTCAATAAAATATAAAGCTTTCACCTGTTTCCAAAACTTTTATTTCTTTCTCCCATAGAGTGCCACAGGCAATGCCTTCCAAAGAACTGCTGCTAAGTATGAAAAAGCACAAGAGCGCGTTATCTGCAAGTTATAATCCTGTGTGGAAGGGAAGGTCAGCAGATGATCACCAGAGGATCGTAACTCATGCTGCGGAGTTTACTGTAGCTCACTGACCAAGGAGCAAGGACACTCACTATAAAAATGTTTTGTACCAAAAGAACAATTTTACATCTACTCCTCATTCCAATGGAGAGGCAATGAGGACCACACATTACAGGGGAGATATGATCTGTACATACAGAGCCAGAGAGCATACGACCCCCACGCGCTGTATCAGGGCAAAGCTTTGAGATCCCCTTTGAGTGTCAGCATTGCAAATATTACACCGGTCCTTCGAAAATCCACCACATGTCGTATGGGGAAAAGAGAACAACAGGACTGCACAGAGAACGGCACTCAGAGAAAACCTTTCCTTATTAACACAGAGAGAACATGGTAAAACCCTCATCACATACAGAATAAGTGAGCGCAAATTATTAATAGAAATTCACAGACAGAAACTGAACTGGGAAACCCCAAGAAACCAGAATCTGCTTACAGTGCAGCACTGGAGAAATGGAAACAGAAATGCATTTCCTCCTGAACAACACAAAATACAAAGAGATCATAGATGCTGCACATTCACACTCCCAAAGCTGACATTCGAATCAGTAAACCTGCAGATTTTGGCCCCACACAAACTCCTGTCCTCTCACAAGAATGACGGGGGCTTAGCAGTTACATTAACACCCCTTGTAGGTAACCATAATAAAGTCTTCATACCAGCAGCCCAAAGAAAGATATTTTGTTAGATAAAGTATAAACAATCCCAGGAGTGCAAAGCAATTCAGAAGCAGTCTGGAGGCATTGTTTACACAATAAATTGATTCCAATTACCACACAAATGAGCTAGTTTGTTTCTTTGCATAACATTCTCCTAATTGGTTGAACATTAAAACAACATCCTCTTAATAAGTTTGCATGATATTTTCTTTGTATATACTAATGAAGCCAGGGAGTCTTGTAAGTCATGTGATGGACCCTGAAACAAAGTTCTCCTGATTGGACCTTGTGTGCTATTTTAGTTTAATTTAGAATTGTATTATCTATGTGCTTGCATGATCTGCCCTAGATAAATTGTATATTTGGAAGCTGCCGCATTGTAAATATTGTTAAAGAAATAAATAATGTATACATCTAGTACATAAGAAATATATGACGTCATACTGGGTCAGATCAAAGCCCATCAAGCCCAGTATCATGTTTCCAACAGTTGCCAAGCCAGGACATAGGAGCCAGGCAGGATCCCAAGGGATAGATAGATTCCAACCTGATCATCCCAAGAATAAGCAGTGGATATCTGCAACTCCACCTTAATAAGGATTAATGGACTTTTCCTCCAGGAATTTGTCCAAAACACTAATAGGTTTCACCACATCCTCTGGCATTGAATTTCAGAGCTTAATATAGCATTGAGTAAAAAAACATTTTCCATATTAGTGTAGGGTGATATCTCCTGTTTACCAATGATGCACCAGTTATGAATTATAATAGCCATGCACAGAATACATTCTGACAGGCCCTCAATCTGCTATAGCAGGAGAAGGACTTTTACCCAGGTGAACTTTAAACTTCCTTGCATCAGTAGAAACTAAAGGCCTTGTTCCAAGCAGTATTGGAAGTCTTATCCAATGTTTCTGTTTGTAGTTCCTGTGCAAATAAAGAAACCATACAGAAGAGACACTAAGATCCTAAGCAGATGGCAGGGACATTCAAGAAAAGAGCAGCCTGAGACAAAGCTGACGCTGTGACCAGCTTGGTAGGACTATGTGGACAGTTTCTTCCCCAAAGAAACTGGGAGGGGAAGGGACCTGCCAACGTGGCAGGACCCCCCCCCCCCTGAAATAACGGGGGGAGAAAAAGACCTGCAATGCGGCAAGAGACCCTCCACCCCCCACAAGGGTTTGCATGAGCTCATGCACATTTATCAGCGAAGAAGCAAAAAAAGAGTCCAGTTCTGGAAAGGAGTCCAGTTTTGGAAAGAGGTTCAGTTCCATAAAGAAAAGAGGTTTGGTTCCAGAAAAGAAACAAGAAAGGATGCTGGAAAAGAGGCCTGAAAGAAGAAGAACCTCCTGGCAGAGCGACCCCAAAGCCTAAAAGGGAGCAGGCCCGGACCCCCGGAGGAGCCCAAATCCTGAATGCAAACCCTGGGAGAAATCCCTGAGCGCAAGAACCTGTGCTGAGGGCGTCCCTGGAAGTGAAAGGAAAGGCCAAGCTGGCCAGATCTCCCTGCCATCCCAGAGGGTGAGAACCAGCCCTGCCAGCCAAGCTAGAAAGAGAACCTCTCCCCTGCCCTCGCTCGCCAGCACTCCAGCCAGAACCTGCTTCAGAGGTGAACACTAAGAGGAATCAGCTGAACGTTGGAATCTGGAGTAAGAAAGTTAGCCACAATTATTTATATCAAAGCAGGCTAAGGTCTATGGCAGGTTTTGTTAGTAGCCAGGATGTTACAGATAGGAATTATTGTTATTTTCTAAATGTTATGTTCCTGCAAATCTGATAAATAAAAGTCTATTTCTGAGGAGAACCCACACTATCTTTTACCTGACTTGTGATCACAAGGAAGGTGGGAGGGGCAGCTGGCAGTGTCTTGTAACAGACAGATCCCTGCACCCGCCTACAAACTGGAGCCTCCACCGAGACAGGATAAACAGTCTGCTGCTTCCCTGAGACAGGATATTTATTTTATTTTTATATTCTGCTTTTTGCACTTTTTCAGCACTTCAAAGTGGATTGCATTCAGGTCCTGTAGGTATTTCCCTATCCCTAGAGGCCTTATAATCGAAGTTTGTACCTGAGGCAATGGAGGGTAAAGTGACTTGCCCAAGGTCACAAGGAGCGACAGTGAGACTCGAACGCTGGTCTCCAGGTTCATAGCCCACTGCTCTAACCACTAGTTTTCTAGGGGCTTCCACAGTTTTCTTGGCCTTGTCAGTGGCTTTCTGAATGATGTGATTAGTCTGTTCCCATAGTTCATGCAATTCCTGGGTGGAGAGAAAAACCACTGGAGAAGGCACTATCACGGCTATTGGCAGCGGGGGCAAAGGTTGTTTTGCATAGACCTTTGGAAAGGTGAAGATCTGGTGGCTACATTGAAATGGGTGATATGGGAGAACCTAGTCAGGGAAACAGAGTGGCCCAGTTGTTCTGGCACTCGCTGACATGGGAGCGGAGGAAGGCCTTGAGTGTATAATTGGTGCATTCTGCTTGTCCATTCCATGAATTCGAAAAATGTGCTGTATAAATAATCGAGCCAATTCTGGGGCCAAAGGCAAACCATGGAGTGGAATAAAATGGGCCATTCTGGAAAATCCATCCACAACAACCCAAATGACCATGTTCCCATCAGACGGGAAGATACATAATGAAGTCTTAGCTATGTGGGTCCCTGGTTTATCAGGAATAGGCAAAGGTTGGAACAACCCACAAAGTCGATTTTGGGGACTTTTATTTGCCGCACAGGTGGGACAGGATTCAACATACCTCTTGGTATCTAGTCTCCACTGGGGCCACCAATAATGATAAGAAACAAGATCTCTCATCCAGCCATTTCAGGGTGTCTTGCTAAATGAAAGTCATGAGCCCAATAAAGAACCTTCTGCCTCAGTCACCTGGGTACCATTGTCTTCCCCAAAAGTACCGTGAAGGTAGCGGCGAACAAGATTTGAGCCAGATCAATAATATAGCGAGTTGGGTCAGGAGTGTCATCGGGAAGAAAACTTCTAGATAAGGCATCTGCTCGCTGATTCTTTTCAGAAGGTCAAAAGCATAAATTAAAATTGAATTGACTGAAAAACAGCGCCCAGCAGGCCTGTCTTGGATTTAGATGTTGAGCTTGTGAAAGATACCCCAGGTTCCTATGATCTATATACATTGTAACTGTATATTTGGCTCCCTCTAATAGATGATACCAATCCTCAAGAGTGGACTTTACTGTTAGGAATTCTCGATCTCCGATGGCATAATTTTTCTCTGCCGGAGAAAGTTTTCTAGAAAAATAAGTGCAGGTAAGTATCTTCCCTGATTCTGAAGGTTGCAGAAGAATTGCCCCTACTCCTAGTGCTGAGGCATCGACCTCCATGGTGAAAGGTTTAGTAGGGTCCAGTAGTTGAAGACAAGGGTCTTCGATGAATTCTTCTTTTAAACACTGAAAGGTATGGACAGCCTCGGAAGACCACTTCTGAATCTCTGCCCCTTTCCTTGTCATGGCAATAAACTGACGATGGTAATTGGAAAAACCCAAAAAACGTTGTAGGGCCTTGAGGCCTTTGGGTTGAGGACAGTCTACAATGGCCTTGAGTTTCCCTGGATACATATGTAGGCCAGTCCGAGAGACAATATAGCCTAGGAAGGGTAGCTCTTCTTTGTGGAACAAGCATTTTCCTAGTTTAGCAAATAACCGGTTCTCTTGAAGATACTGGAGAACTTGTCGAACATGAATCTGGTGTTAATCTTTAGTTCTGGAAAAATAAGGATGTCGTCCAGGTAAACCAGAACGTGAGAATACAAGAGGCTTAAAATACAGCCGAGGCATTACAGAGTCCAAAAGGCAATACTGTTGCAACCGTCGCTGCTTGACGCCCTCACTCCGCCCTCTTTACCTCTGTGGCGACCCCCATAGGGTCTGATGGACGGTTAACTGCCGCGGCGTCTCCTGGCCGTCTCTCTCCGGTGTCCCCGGACCGGCTCGACACTGCGGATCCGCCATGTTGCCTGATGACGTAGGGCGCGCTCTCCGATTGATGTACCAGCAAGGGCGCGAACCTCGGGGGTGTCCCCCTGAGATGACGTCATCCACTTCCAATATAAAAGGTCTCAGTATTTGCTAATGAATCGAGTTAGTAAGGAGAAAGTCTTCGCTTCAAGCGAGGATTGACTTAGGACTCATTTGTCTCTCTATACTAGGTAGCTCCCACAGTTTATTCTCCCAGCAATGCTAGAGGGCCGGCAGTATGGGATACCCTGGGACTGGGGCCCAGGGACACGGGATATGTGAGGGACCTGATAGAGAAGTGGGGGTAAATAGTGGGGCATTTTCATCATAGCATAAAGGATGGGCGGCTTCCCTGTGAGAAGCAGGAAGAATTTCAGATGCCTCATAATTGTCTCATTCAAGATGATGGCTCTTGCTGGAATTCCTCCTATCTGATGCTTCAGAGGTTACTGGAGCTGCAGACATTACTTTAGGACCTGTGTCTGGGAATGGAGATAGGTGTGGCTTTCCCCCTGGATCCTCGTGATCGGGCAGTGATGAGGGAGATGATGTAAGTCCAGAAGGCCTTCAAGGATGCCATGGAGGATCTGAGCTCCATCAATGCCACCCTAGGTGGGGTCATCCCCATAGTAAATGTTCTGGATGAGAAGTCAGAGGGTTTCTGTGAGAAAGAGGCATTGAAAGCAGAGATTTTACAGTTTGAGGACTCCTTGCCTCAGCAGGAACAAGAGGGAGAGAGAGGGAGACCTCTGACAGCAGACAGTACTTACACGCTGGCCAATGGGTGAAAGGAAAAAGAATTGTTTAAGATAAGTTTGATCAGCTGAGCTAAGGATGCATTCAGACGTTAGTCCTCAGGGTGCTCCCACTGACCCCACATCATGTGACTATAAAACATCTGTGAGAACAGGAGAAGTAGACAACAGATGCCCAGGCTTGTGGTAAAAGAATTAGGGTCACAAGGGAAAGCAAATTGCTTCTCAATCTGAAGTACTCTGTAGAAGTGAGGAGAGCAGGCGTCTCTTGAAGCAGGCTCTCAGATGTGCAAAAAAACAGGATCAATATGGAAAGTCATGTTTATAAAGGGAGAGGGATAGACAGAGGGAGAGAATTCTAAACGTCTAGGGGTAAAAGAGCCCCTGCAGCTTTCCTGGACCCTTTTAAAGAGCAGCAAAGCAAAATATTATACTGTATTATAATTATATGGTTTTTGCCCTTATTATCTCTGCACCGTTACTTTCTGAATCTTAACTCAGCAAATAATAATAAAGCACTGCTATACCTGGAGTCTACAGTGCCCTGCCTCAGGGTGTGAGTATGGTGTGTTGTGTTTCAGTGCAGCCGGTCCTGTCAGGGAAGTGCCTGCAGGATACCGGTCTTGTGCCCTGGGTACTGGGTCTCACCAGGGCTGGCTTGCCTGGTGGATACTGACCTTGTGTCTAACCACACTCACACAGTGAACCTGTACCAGGGGCTCTCAGGATGTCACTTAAATAAAGGAGATACTGGTGGGTAGGGGGTGTGAGCAGGAGCACTAGAAGCAGAGACACAGTGGGTGTATAGTGCAGGAAAGAGTGGCCACTACAGAGAGTAGTGTGAGCATGAGTGCACCCTCTCAGTTACCACTTCATCCCCCACCTCAATGTGCCCCAGCCTCGCTGCCCTCACAGGACATCTCTCTTGATGCCGACCATAGCTAGAACAGCTGCAGCTGTAAATGGCTGCAAATAATGATCCCAAGCCTCAGTTTCTGTAAACAGAGGTGGCATTCACACACAGAGCTTTTGATATGTGCAATGTTAAGTGTGTGCCAGTCAATAACCCCAGGAGCAGCCAGGAGGAACTGAAGCACAAATCAGTCAAGTATTTTCAAAGTGAATTATGCGTGTTACCCCCTTAATGTATCTGTAGAGTTAAAAGGATCCAAACCAGAGATCAGTGAATACAAACACATACACTCATTATTAAAACACAACAGCTATTGAAACTATTTGTCAAATATTAAATTGCTCTTACCAACAATGATATCAAGTTGTCAACGATACGTAACTGAAATAGAAATGGAAATGATTAAAATGCACAACTTGAAGAAGCCCTGAGTCGGATCTTTTGATCCCCTGGTCATCTGGGATAGGGAATCTGTGGAAGCAAACGTCACGGCCCCTTGGTGTCATATTCACGCTTGACTCCAATTGGCCGGATTTAATGCCCATCATTGCAGGGTCCCAGAAGGAGCCCGGGTGCGTGGTCTCAGCCAAGGACTGCCCCTGCAATGATCACACAAGGGGGGAATTATAAAAGAGAGTAAAATCCTGGGGTAATTGTGAATGAGGGCTCATGGCATCAGGAGTCCCTCCCTGCTTCCAACTGAGCGGGAGACCCAATGGAGCAGGAGGAAACTGCAGGGTAAGAGAAAAATGTACATCTCAGAGTTCCCCCCAAATTACCAAACCAGGATATAGCAGGATAAATATAAAACTAATACCCAAACACACACAGACTTTATCATCTCTAAATCATTCCAGGCCTTTATTCTGAGGACAATTTTGAAATCATTTTACTGAACCTTTAGCAGGGTAAAAGTGGGGGCTGACGTTTGCCCTCCCCCTCTGTGGGTAAGAGAAGCTGCATCCTACATAAGAACAAAAGAACATAAAAAGTTGCCATACTGGTCAGACCAAGGTCCGTCAAGCCCAGCAACCTGTTTCCAACAGTGGCCAATCCAAGTCACAAGTACCTGGCAAGGACCCAAACACTGAATAAATCCCAAGCTACTAAACCTTATTGATTAATAGCAGTTTATGGACTTCTCCTCTAGGAATTTATCCAAACTTTTTTTAAACCCAGTTACACTAACTGCTGTAACCACATCCTCTGGCAATGAATTCCAGAGCTTAACTATGTGCTGAGTGAAAAAGAATTTTCTACGATTTGTTTTAAAAGAGCTACTTGCTAACTTCATGGAGTGCCCCCTGGTCCTTCTATTATCTGAGAGATTAAATAACTGATTACATTTAACTTTCATGATTTTGTAGACCTCTATCATATCCCCCCTCAGCCGTCTCTTCTCCAAGCTGAACAGCCCTAACCTCTTCAGCCTTTCCTCATAGGGGAGCTGTTCCTTGCATTTTATCATTTTGGTTGCCCTTCTCTGTACCTTCTCCATCGCAACTATATCTTTTTTGAGACGCGGCAAACAGAATTGCACACAGTATTCAGGCTGTGGTCTCATCTCTGTATAGTATATTGTCCACCAGGATTACTAGCCCATAATTGCTCTCCTTGCTCTGCTCTTCTCGCTTGGCCTGAAAAGACTATTATCCTAGGTGATTTCAGCTGCACCTTGATTTAATCCATTTCTCTAATTCCATTGAACATATCTCAAGTGCCATGAATGCCCTTGCCTGGCATCAATTTATTTCTGCTCCTACTCATAAGCCTGGACACACCCTAGACTTGCTCTTTCTAAATCTTTCAATTTTCCCTGCTCAGATCACTACTTAATCAACACCACCATTAAATGTAATCATTCCCAACTTAACTCAACTCCCCCACTTGCTCCTATTCACAAAGGGCCAGATTTTATAACAAGCGCGCAGGTGTAGATTTGTTCGTGCAACCCAGCGCGAACAAATCTACGCCCTATTTTATAACATGCGCACGCTGCCGCGCACGTGTTATAAAATCCAGGGTCGGCGCACACAGGGGGGTGCACAATTGTGCACCCCCTTGCGTGCACCGACCCTGGATTTTATAACAAGCGCGCGGGTGTAGATTTGTTACGCAACCCGGCGCGAACAAATCTACGCCCTATTTTATAACACGCGCATGCTGCCGCGCGCGTGTTATAAAATCCAGGGTCGGTGCACGCAGGGGGGTGTACAATTGTGCAAGCTGCGCAAGCCAAGCCGAGCAGCCTGCCTCCGTTCCCTCTAAGGCCGCTCCGAAATCGGAGAGGCTTCGGAGGGAACTTTCCTTCTACCCCCCGCACCTTCCCCTCCATTTTCCTATCTAACCCACCCCCAGCCCTAATTAAACCCCCCCTGACCTTTATTGAAGAAGTTTCGCCTGCCTCCGGACAGGCATAACTTGTGCGCGCCGGCTCTCCATCCCCCAACCCGGGGGCTGTTCCGGAGGCCTCGGTCCCACCCCCCCGAACGCCCCCGGACCTGCGCCCCGTCCCCGGCCCCACCCCAGAACGCCCATTTTTTCAAGCCCCATCTCTTACGCGAGTCCCGGGGCGTGCGTGCGCCGCTGAGCCTATGCAAGTTAGGCTTGGCGCGCGCAGAAGGAGGCAGGAGTAGGTTCTCGGGGTTGTGCGCGTATCTTATGCACGCACCCCTTTGAAAATCTACCCCAAAGGAAACCATGCGGAACCATCTGCCTTTATATAAACATTACTCCCTTTAATTTCTTCTAGACCTGCTGCATTTTGTTCAATCATTGGTCATAAAACCCTCAGTCCTACCTAAATATTTTTATTGATGCAAAATATTATAGATGTTTTTTAAAAAGGATTTATCTTAGAACTCTTTCCATTTCATTGATTTTATACCAATGATTCTATTCATTTGCCGCCGACGTTGGCCAAACATTTCGCCAGCAAGACAAAAATATTGCATCAATGCTGGTGATTTAAGGTATTTTCTTCTGTTTCCCATGGACATTTAATCTGGCAGTCAGTAATTGAATGAATGTTAAACATCTCGTGAAAGTAATGTTTTTTTTGTTCAAGTCTTCATACTTACTTTCAGTAGGACCTGTTTGTTTGGAATTTTTCCTTTAATTTCTGACGTACCTGATACTGATCCTCATGAAATGGTGAACACATGGGATTCTGCTTTGCTTAGCACTATTGACAAACTCGCTCCCATTCGAACATTAACCAGTAACAGAATCCGCTACGCACCCTGGTATACTCGTGACTTAGCTTTGCATTAAAAAAATTCCATCAGTCAGAAAGTGTTTGGAAAAAACACAAAACTGCTAGGAATCTGAATCTTTTTAACAATCAACTCTCATCATATGAATCTGCCCAAAAAGCTCACTTTTCAAGACACATTCAACATGCTAAGAAAATCCTAAAGTCCTGTTTAACACTGTTAAATGTATTACACCACATCATAATCATATCTGAAAATATCCCGATGCCAGCTCTTCATATGAGCTTATGCGTCTCATTTGGAAAATTCTTTCACTCAAAAATTCAAAATTTAGTTGACACATTTCCTACCACATTGCTGATGCTTCCGACCATCTCCCGTGTCAGTACTTTGGACACATTTGAAACTGTCGCCAGCACATAAATCTAACAAATAATCACCAAAATGAAATCTTATATGCAGACCTCTCTCACCATATTCCACTGTTCTTCTCAAACTCTTCATAGATAATATAATATTACCCATTGCTAACATTGTTAACTCTTTCTTATCCTCTGGTAATCTCCTGGATTCTCTATAAATTGCTATTAGCAGTCTATGGGTACACCATCAATCAAACTGATTGACAGCTGAGGTAAGGATGACAAGCAGCCAATCAGCATTCACTTCTCTTATAAGCCCCGCCCACTCCCCATAGAAGTCAATGGGGGCATAGCCACCCCTCCCACTTCCTACTGTCCTTAACCCTGCCCCTGACCACAACCTTAGCTCTGCCCCAGACCCCGCCCATGCTCCTCCCCCCAATAGAAGTGAATGGTGAGGCCCCTCCAATGCCCTGTCCCCAAACCGGTCCCCCTATGATGTCACTGGTTGTCCTGCCCACACCCTGCCCCAAGCCACACCCCCTATGATGTCATGGGTATGACATCACCGGAAGTCCACCCCCTCACCACCACGCTCACCACACTCCCTAGAACATCATCAGAAAGGGTCCTGTCACTTTTTTAATGACGACAGAATTAATGGACTCTGGCTGTTTTTGATGATCTCACTGGAAGTACAATCCAAAATTCCCAAAACATGCGACCTAGAACATCAGCAGAAATGTTCCTGATGCTTTTTACTGACAGAACCGGAAGCATGCTTTGTAGCTGGAAGTATGCATTTTTCTAGCCCCTTCTGTTTTTTAAAAAGGTTACAAGTGGTGGGGTGGCAGGAAAACTGTGGCTCATTCTGTGCACAAGGATTTGGTTTTATGTTTAAACAATTTTTATTAGATTTTTGCAACCTTAAGGATACAACATTAATAATACAACACTGAAGAGGGGTGGTTTCTGCCCCCTCCTCAGAATAGAATCACAATATTTATTTATTTATTTATACAACTTTATATACCGACTTTCAAGTACATGTCAAGCCGGTTTACAATTATCGAAGTTGCAGTAGCAAAATCAAACTAGTAATAAATAGATGCAAACAATGAAATCCCCCCCCCCCATTCCACACAATGCATAGGAAGTCAGCAGCAGTCAGAGTTCCACCCAGAGTTCCACCAAGTAACACACACAACAGCAAGGTTAATCGTTAACTACAAGACTGCGGGCACGATGTGGGAGAGATTGAAGATAATTCTGCCACACCTTCAAAAAATGCCTTTGGCAGCGAGGAGAAATTCGAGCTACCATTGACTCCATGGTCATCATTTTATGGAAACAGTTTCTCCAGGCCCAAAAGGACGGACTATCAGGCAACCGCCAGTCAGAAAGGATCATTTTTTTCCCCACAAGACAGGCTTTACGTAAAAGCATACGCGACCCAGGATCTCGTATCCAAATCAGTGAAATACACCCAAATAACAGCCGGAGGGGGTAACTGGAAAAGCGACATCTATCAAATCAGCCATGTACTCTGCCACTTTGCGCCAAAAGCGTTGTATAGCAGGGCAAGTCCAGAATACATGGGACAAAGTCCCAGAAGCGTGCCCACACTGGAGGCAGCTGGCTGAGGGTGCTGTAGTTAGTAGAAAGGCCACTTCTGGTGACACATAGGCCCAACTGAGAAACTTAAACTTTAACTCTCTATATTACATATTGGCTGAGATCCTGGAAATACGCCAAAAGCATGTCTTCGAAATATTTTGTGTAAGGACAAAATCACCATCCCTGGTCCAGCGGGTTTCCAAAATAGAACACATATCCACTTCAGCATGTTTTTGTAGGTGCTTATAATATACTGACATGGATGGGGACTTAGCCCCCTCAAAGCAAAAAACCCCCATCTAGGTTATGAAACACCAAGGGATCTCTAGTACTATCAGGGAGCGCTCTTAAGTAATGTGCAATTTGAATATAAGGGAAAGTGTGGGTGATTCCAAAACCATAAATCACGTGAAAATCCTGAAAGGATTAGGGATGTGAATCGTGTGCCCGATCGTCTTAACGATCGGCTTCGGCTGGAGGGAGAAAAAAATCTCATCGGTGGAGATGTGAAGTTAATTTTTTTTTACTGAGGCCCGACCCTTTAAAATTGACCCCTTACCTTCCCCCACTCTCCCGAACCCCCCAAAACATTTTACGAGTACCTGGTGGTCCAGTGGGGGCGCGGGGACCGATCTCCCGCTCTCATGATTTTAAACACCTCTATCATATCCCCCCTCAGCCGTCTCTTCTCCAATCTGAAAAGTCCTAACCTCTTTAGTCTTTCCTCATAGGGGAGCTGTTCCATTCCCCTTATCATTTTGGTTGCCAGAGGATGTGGTTAGTGCAGTTAGTGTAGCTGGGTTCAAAAAAGGTTTGGATAAGTTCTTGGAGGAGAAGTCCATTCATGGCTATTAATCAATTTTACTTAGGGAATAGCCACTGCTATTAATTGCATCAGTAGCATGGGTTCTTCTTAGTGTTTGGTAATTGCCAGGTTCTTGTGGCCTGGTTTTGGCCTCTGTTGGAAACAGGATGCTGGGCTTGATGGACCCTTGGTCTGACCCAGCATGGCATGTTCTTATGTTCTTAAATAGTTCAGAAATTTCATTTTTGAGTTCCTTCACTACCCTAGGATGCATACCATCCGGTCCAGGTGGTAGAAGTTTGTCAATCTGGCCTATTACATCTTCCAAGGTCACAGTGATTTGTTTCAGTTCGTCTGACTCATCACCCTTGAAAACCATCTTTGAAACTGGTATCTCCCCAACATCCTCATTAGTAAACACGGAAGCAAAGAATTCATTTTGTCTTTCTGCAATGGGCTTATCTTCCCTTAGAGCCCCTTTAACCTCTCGGTCATCTAATGGTCCAACCGACTCCCTCACAGGTTTCTTGCTTTGGATATATTTTAAAAAGGTTTTATTATGAGTTTTTGCCTCTACGGCCAACTTCATTTCAAATTCTCTGTTCGCCTATCTTACCAATGTTTTACATTTAACTTGCCAACGCTTATGCTTTATTCTATTTTCTTCAGATGGATCCTTCTTCCAATTTTTGAAGGATTTTTTTTCGCTAAAATAATCATTTTGCCAACCTTTCTTAATGCATGGAATACATCTGGACTGCGTGTTTAGGATTGTATTTTTAATCAATTTTCATGCCTGTTGAACACATAGGGCCAGATTTTCGAACCTACACTCGGGCACGCCCAAATCTATGCCCGATTTTATAACATGCGCGCACAGCCGCATGCATCTTATAAAATCCGGAGTTGGGGTGTGCAAGGGGGTGCACACTTGTGCACCTTGCACGTGCCGAGCCCTAGGGGAGCTCTGATGGCTTTCCCCATTCCCTCCGAGACCGCTCTGAAATTGGAGCGGCCTCGGAGGGAACTTTCCTTTCACCCCCCACCTTCCCCTCCCTTCCCCTATCTAACCCGCCCCCCAGCCCTATCTAAATCCCCCCCACCTTTATTATTTAAGTTGAGCCTGGCTCCGGGCAGGCATAGGTTGCGCACGTCAGCCGAGTGCCGGCGCACGATCCCCAGGCTTAGCAGGCCTTCAGAGGCCTCTGGCGATGCCCCTGCCCCGCCCCAGACACACACTCCCTGCCCCTTTTTTCAAGCCCCAGGACATACACACGTAACCCTTTTAAAATCCGCCCCTTAACCTTTGCAGCTGCACCTTTCAGTTTTTTTCTATTTTCCTCATTTTATCAAAGTTTCCCTTTTTAAAATTTAGTGTTAGAGCTGCAGATTTACTTATTGTCCCCCTTCCAGTTATTAGTTTAAATTTGATCATGTTATGATCGCTGTTGCCAAGTGGCCCCACCACCGTTACCTCTCTCACCAAATCCTGCGTTCCACTAAGAATTAAATCTAAAATAGCTCCCTCTTTTGTAGGTTCCTGAACCAATTGCTCCATGAAGCTGTCATTTATTACATTCAGGAAGTTTATGTCTCTAGCAAGTCCTGATGTTACAATTACCCAGTCAATATTGGGGTAATTGAAATCTCTCATTATTACTGCACTGCCAAATTGGTTTGCTTCCCTCATTTCTCTTAGCATTTCATCATCTGTCTGACCATTTTGTCCAGGTGGACGGTAGTATACTCCTATCACTATACTCTTACCCAACACACATGGGATTTCTACCCATATAGATTCTACTGAGCATTTACTCTCTTGTATGATCTTTATCCTGTTGGACTCTATACCCTCCCGGACATAAAGTGCTACACCCCCACCAAGTTGATCCTCCCTATCATTGCGATATAATTTGTAGCCTGATATAGCACTGTCCCATTCGTTATCCTCCTTCCACCAAGTCTCTGTGATGCCAATGATGTCAATCTCATTCACTGCTATACGCTCTAACTCTCCCATCTTACTTCTTAGGCTTCTGGCATTAGCACATGGTCATTTCAAAGTGTGTTTTTTGTTTGTATTAACAACCTGCTTTTCAGTTGTTTGGGGCAATTTGGAAATTTTTAGCTCAGGTGATTTTTTCCATATAGGCACATGGACTTTTTTTTTGGTTTTATTGGAAACTCTGTTGGGATGCCCTAATTCTCCTGATTCATTAGTATCCTTCAAGGATACATTTCTCCGAACCATGCACTGCTGAGTGACTGTCGGCTTTCCCCCTTGTTCTAGTTTAAAAGCTGCTCTATCTCCTTTTTAGAAGTTAGTGCCAGCAGCTTGGTTCCACTCTGGTTAAGGTGGAGCCCATCCTTTCGGAAAAGTCTCCCCCTTCCCCAAAGGTTTCCCAGTTCCCAGAAGCTTTGTGCAATGTCAGGTTTGAGTGCACTCAGTCAGTAATGAAGCAAGTATTTTCAGTGTTAACTTATACAGGTTACCTCCTTAATGTATCTGTAGAGGTAAAAGAAATCTAAACCAGTGATCAATGAATACTCACACACACACACACACACACACACACACACACACATTATTATTATGTAGAATGTAAAAAATAAGATTTAAGTAACTCAATAGTTAGTGAAACTATTTCTCATATAATAAATTGCTCTTACCCAAATACTTGCGGTCTGTGGAGAAATTCCTCCCTGAAAGAAAAAGAAATAGAAATGATTAAAATGCACATCTTGAACAAGCCCTGAGTCGGATCTTTTGCTCTCCTGGTTATCTGGGGTAGGGATGCTGTGGGTGTAAACTTCACGACCCCTGGGGGGAGGGGGAAGAGGTTCATTGAGTGACCTCTGGTGTCATCCTGAAGGCATTGCAGGGTCCCAGAAGGAGCCCGGGTGCAAGGTCTCAGGCCAGGACTTCCTCTACAATGATAACACTGGGTATGATGAGGAGCACAGCAGGGGCTGGGGATTATAAAACAGAGGAAAGTCCTGGGGTAATTGTGAATGAGGGCTCATGGCCTCAGGAGTCCCTCCCTGCTTCCAACTGAGCGGGAGACCCAATGGAGCAGGAGGAAACTGCAGGGTAAGAGAAAAATGTACATCTCAGAGTTCCCCCCAAATTACCAAACCAGGATATAGCATGATAAATATAAAACTAATACCCAAACACACACAGACTTTATCATCTCTAAATCATTCCAGGCCTGAATTCTGAGGACAATTTCAAATGATTTTAATGAACCTTTAGCTGGGTAAAAGTGGGGCTGACATTTGCCCTCCCCTCTGCGGGTAAGAGAAGCTGCATCCTGCGATGGCAAACAGAGGAGACAATTTTGTGTTTTCCATTTAAAACCTTTAGCTCAGGGGTGGCCAAGCTTTCACACACTAAGAGCCAAGGGATCAGATTGCCCAGCACCAAAGAGCCTCAGGTTTTCAAGGGAGGTGGGGTGTGGGGGAGGGGAGTCCCCCCTTCCCCATCAATCTCTCTCTCTCTCTCTCTCTCTCAATCTCTCCATCCTGTCCACCTCATCTCAGCAGCAGTTTCCACTCTGTCCCCACTCCTTCTGACCCCTCCTTTTCAATGCCCTCTCAGCTCTCTCTCACACACCTCTCCCATCACCCTTTTCTGGCCCTCACAAATTTACCCCCTCTCCACCAGCATTCACCGCTTTTCAAGTCACTTCCCCCAGAGGTATTCAGCTGCTCCCCCCTCCCGTGTCTCTCTCTCATCCTCTTCCCACTCCAATCACCATCGCTGTCGCTCTCATCCTTCCACCCCATCTCATCTCTGGCTTTTTTGAAGGAGTTAATAAACATGTGGATAAAGGTGAACAGGTAGATATAGTATACTTGGATTTTCAGAAGGCGTTTGACAAAGTTCCTCATGAGAGGCTTCTAGGAAAAGTAAAAAGTCATGGGATAGGTGGCGATGTCCTTTCGTGGATTGCAAACTGGCTAAAAGACAGGAAACAGAGAGTAGGACTGAATGGGCAATTTTCTCAATGGAAGGGAGTGGACAGTGGAGTGCCTCAGGGATCTGTATTGGGACCCTTACTGTTCAATATATTTATAAATGATCTGGAAAGAAATACGACGAGTGAAATAATCAAATTTGCAGATGACACAAAATTGTTCAGAGTAGTTAAATCACAAGCAGATTGTGATAAATTGCAGGAAGACCTTGTGAGACTGGAAAATTGGGCATCCAAATGGCAGATGAAATTTAATGTGGATAAGTGCAAGGTGATGCATATAGGGAAAAATAACCCATTCTATAATTACACAATGTTGGGTTTCACATTAGGTGCTACAACCCAAGAAAGAGATCTAGGTGTCATAGTGGATAACACATTGAAATCGTCGGTTCAGTGTGCTGCGGCAGTCAAAAAAGCAAACAGAATGTTGGGAATTATTAGAAAAGGAATGATGAATAAAAAGAAAAATGTCATAATGCCTCTGTATTGCTCCATGGTGAGACCGCACCTTGAATACTGTGTACAATTCTGGTCGCCACATCTGAAAAAAGATATAATTGCGATGGAGAAGGTACAGAGAAGGGCTACCAAAATGATAAGGGGAATGGAACAACTCCCCTATGAGGAAAGACTAAAGAGGTTAGGACTTTTCAGCTTGGAGAAGAGACGACTGAGGGGGGATATGATAGAGGTGTTTAAAATCATGAGAGGTCTAGAACGGGTAGATGTGAATCGGTTATTTACTCTTTCAGATAGTAGAAAGACTAGGGGACACTCCATGAGGTTAGCATGGGGCACATTTAAAACTAATCGAAGAAAGTTCTTTTTTACTCAACGCACAATTAAACTCTGGAATTTGTTGCCAGAGAATGTGGTTCGTGCAGTTAGTATAGCTGTGTTTAAAAAAGGATTGGATAAGTTCTTGGAGGAGAAGTCCATTACCTGCTATTAAGTTCACTTAGAGAATAGCCACTGCCATTAGCAATGGTTACATGGAATAGACTTGGTTTTTGGGTACTTGCCAGGTTCTTGTGACCTGGATTGGCCACTGTTGGAAATGGGATGCTGGGCTTGATGGACCCTTGGTCTGACCCAGTATGGCATTTTCTTATGTTCTTATGTTCTTCTTATGTTCTTATGTTCATTCTCCTCCCTGTCCCATCACCCCTTCTGCCTCTGTTTAATTCTCTTCTTTCACCAACTCTGGCTCTCTTACCCTCCCTTCCACCTTCACTACCTATAGCTCTCTCTCACCCACCCTCACTCTCCCTCCATTTTAAACCCTCTCCAACTGTCTCACCATGACACCATTTCTGTTTTTATGCCCCCACCCGCTAAATCTCCATTGCTGGCATCTTGCACACATCCTCCCTCCCTCTGGCTTTCTCACTCCTCTCTACTGCCTCGCCCCATTCTACCCCAATCTCTATTTCTCTCTGATGCCCCCCTCCACTCCCCAGTCTTATACAATACCCAATCCAGGTCTATTTCTTCCATGCAAACCAAGGTCCCCTCACTCCTGTGGCAGATCAGGGGCAGTGTGGCCATTGGGGAGGAATAAGGTGTCAGACAGTCCAATTTGCATTGCTGACATCAAGGAGATGGGGAGGGATAAAACATTCACCTTATCCTCATCTTCCTGTTATGGTTTGTGGGTATGTGGACCCTTGGCCCGAGATGAAAGTTGTTACCACCTGTGGGGGAGGAGCTCCACAGGTCTACACCGTTGGAAGGCGAGGTCAGGCACAGCAGAGAGCTCTATGTGAGACTGTGGAGGGGTCCCGAGGAGCCAGGAGAGATTCCCACAGTAGGTAGACAGGCTGGAGATAATACCTGGGCAGAGACACCCTAGGGGGAAGGTGCTAGGCAGGCCACAGAGCGGCAGGCGCGAGACTGGCCATGCAGGAGGTATTCCAGAGAGGGAACCCCGAGGTGCGGAGCTGTACAGCGAAGGAGGTGCTGATGCAATGATGTAGGCCAACCCATGGAGCAGGGAAGCCTTAATCAGGTCTCCAATGATGAAGTATGTTCAACCCCGAGGAGCGGGAAGCACTGACAGACTCTGTATAGCACAGAAGCACTGGCCCGAAGAGCGGGGAACTGCTGTCAGTCTTGTTCAGCACATTGGCACAATTCCTATGAGCGGGGAAGCACTGACAGTCTCTTGAATAGCACATAGGCACAGCCTCGAGGCGCGGGGAAGCGCTGAGAGTCTCTGTACAGCACATCGGCACAATCTCGAGGAACGGGGAAGCATTGAGGTAGAACTCCCGAGTGGTAAAGATGTTCCAGGGGGCAGCCCAGAAGAGCGAGGAGCCTTGTAGGGTAGAACTTCAGGAGACGCAGGGCCAGCCCCAAGGAGTGGGGGAGGCCAGGAGACCAAGTCCCCATAGAGTGCGCACACTGCCCCTGAGGAGCGGGTACCAGACAGAGTCCAAAGTCCAAGGAGTCCGATAGCGTAGCCACAGGAACACAGAGACAGGAGCTTGTACAGATGTAAGGAATTCGTTGCCAAGTCAGCTAGCTGGGAGCAAAGGTGGAGCTTAAGTACCTTGATCAATGACATCAATCAGGGACACCCTCAAGGCTTCCGCCGATGAGGCTTCAAAGTCGATGTGTCACGGCCACCACGAGGAGCCCTGGGGAACGTGGCAGTGAAGACTAGACTGTGCCGTAAGCAGACCCAAGGAGGGCAGGAGAATGGTGCAGGATGTAAGTAGATACGGTTGCAGCCGTCTGCGTCCGATGGGCATAACCTTTCCCCCGAAACATAAGCTCCTGCTTGTGATTTTCTCCACCCCCAAAACTCTCACAGCATTAACCCTTTTCACTTCACTGTCTCCAGACGTATTCACCCTTTCTTCAAGAATTCACCACCCCACACCTTCCCCACCATTCACTTCATGCATTCCCCTCGCTCCTTCTTCCTTGCCACAAATCATTCTGGCCTGATGGGAGCTCTGGGTGATTCCCTCCTGCCCTCTAATGTCAGCAGCATCAGAAGTGTTGGGAGCACTGTGAGGCCCTGGACCTGGGGCAGTCTGCACTCCAGCCCTTCCCCACCAGAGGGCCGGCCAGAGAAGGGCCCTCTACTCCAGGCAGCGGGTGGGGTGGAGGGGTTGGACCAGATAGGGAGGCCTGGAGCAGGACGAGACTGGTTCTTCTTTGCTATCCTGTGAGCTCCAGCCTCACCGCACTCCCTCCTGTCCTGCACTGCTGCTGTAGAGTAGGGATGAGCAGAGAAAAGCCTCTGATCCCTGTCCAGCCCCTCTGTTTCTTCTCTGCAGCAACCAGCAGCTCTATGAGCTCAGTAGGAAGGGAGTGGAGCAGGGACAAGACTGGCTCTTCTCTTCTCATTTCTATTGTGCGCTCTTCCTCCTCTAGTCCCTCCCCTCCTATCTCTGCTGGGATCTTCAATTCCCATGTGGTCAGGAGGGCAAGAGACATTTTCCTCATAATAGAGCCATATGTGGCTCCAGTGCCACAGGATGGCCTCAACTGACCGAATTTATTAAGATAATGTGTAATTTACAGTTAATAAAACAAGGAGAAAACCACCATAAAATATAAAATAATAGGAAATCACTAACCCTTCCAGAGTTACATTCTAGCTTAGGTTTATATTCCCAGTATAGTAAAAACTCTCCCTGGGACAGTGTTTAATTCAGTGAAGGTTACTCTTCTCAAACACTAAAAGAGAATGAATTTTAAGTTTGAACTATAACATTTTGACTGGTCATGGGGAGAACCACCACCAGCCACATACACCACCAGCACCTCAGCCATCCCGTCAATCTCTCAGCTCTCTCTAGGGGTGGGCCCCCGACGTGCACCATCTCTTATTAGCTCCATGGCAGGAAAGACCCTGGAGGTTCCTAGTGAAGATGCAATACAGCAGGATGCCACTGCCGACTCCCATGGAAGGACATTGCCAATGACACCTGGCCCCGTTCCTCCTAGGGTATGCGCGGTCTTTACCTCCTCAGTTTGAAAGGGCCAGTGACAGGAAGAGCCTGGAGGCACCCTTTGATGACATCACTCTTCAGGCCTATAAATGGCCTCTGCAGATGCTCATATACTACCTCGGCAACAGGTCTCCCTAAGTTCTTCGTAGAGCGAGATGACTCAGCATTCCCAAGTTCCTGGTCTTCTCTGGGTATTCAGTTCCTGGTCTTTGTTCCTGTCTTCAGTTCTTGTGATTGATTTTTTTTTCACAGCAGCAGGGAAATATATTTCCAGGTTTCAAAGGAATAATTGGGATATGCAATAAAATTGGGTCTCTGGTCCTTGGAGGCAGGCACCATTGAATTTCCTGCACAGGACTGGCATCAGTAGCCTGGGATATTCTTGGTGTTTGGGAACTTGCCAGGTTCTTGTGGCCTGGTTTGGCCACTGTTGGAAAGTGGATGCTGGGCTTGATGGACCCTTGGTCTGACCCAGCATGGCAATTTCTTATGTTCATATGTTCTTAAGACAGCACCATGAGCAGGCAGCAGCTGACAGAGGAGCATTAGGGGTTCAGAGGAGGAGGTGGGTCGAGGTTGGGGTTCATGGAGGTTCAGGGGTGAATCAAGCCTGTGGGAATAGGGAGGGGGTAGGTGTGGATCAAGGCCTTGGCTGTGGAAGTTACCCTTGTTAAATTTTTATAACTTGAGCGTTCTTTGTAACAATAAAGCAAAACAAAAGTGAACTTAAAATCACAAGTTTCTTTCCCTGCTCTGCTTTAGTGCTGCTCATGCACACTTACCACAGTGTCTTCCAATATGTCCTCAACGTCTCCAATAATGGGGTTGACAGCAGCACCTGCAGCGTCGAGGAGGGCAGTGGCATCTGGATAATAAAGAGATGAAACGAGCTGTGTAACTAAAGACTGCTCTGTCACTGAAGCTATCATTTTCATACAAGTCTTAATCTTTTGGTCACTGAAACAACAATTTCTCTACAAAAGTATTGGAAATGGTCATCAAGCTTCAGCGAAAGATGACGTTATTTTTATAATTGAAAGAAACCATTTTATAGTAATGGGAATCACAGATTCAGATAACTTTATTGACATGACAATTTTATATGTGGATTTTCAATTGTCCGCACATGTAAAAAGCGGGGTTTTCCCGTGTGGCTGGGGCTTGCGTGCGCTGTGCGCATTTTAAAACGGGCCTGGCCACGCGTGTATACCCCGCTACGCGCACAAGTGCCGGGCCTCTCCAGGAGAGGGAGCGGGTTCTGGGCGGGGGGTGGTCTGGGAGAGCGCCATTGTAGGCTGTCCTGGCGAAGCGCGTGCTGGCAGCCGGCCGGCGCGTGAAAGTTGCTTCTGCTCCAGAAAAGCAGTAAGTAGAAAAAAAAAAAAAAATTAGGGATCAGGAGGGTGGGGGGTTGTAGCTAATTAAATTTTAGCCAGGAAAGGAATAAGAATGGAACGCATGAACGGATCGGGGGCCCCCCTTGCCAAATTCAATGTGTCTGCCTCCCGACGAATACGAATACCTAATGTAATGTATGCGGTCCCTCTGCACATCCCTATTATGTGCCCCTGCCAGAAATTGTATGTTGGAAATCAACACGCATGATAAAGGCCAGAATCATCGAACATAGATCCAGTATTAATATTCAATGGGAAAATGCACCCCTAGTGGCACACGGGGTGGCTCAGCCGCAAATTATCTCTGACCTAAGGTTTCTTGTTATTGATGTGTTATCTCCTCCACGTCGAGGGGGAAACTTTTCTGAAATGGTTATTCGTAAAGAGCAAAAATGGCTTTATAATCGTAATAGTATCTCTCTACACGGCCTCAATAATGAGATCGAGTGGTCCTTTTTCACTTAGTGTGGGTGTTTTCAGTTTCCTTTCACATCCTAGCTGTCTTGGGTCTGATCTCTTTTGATTGGTTGGCGGTTTTCGCGCCATATTTACAGTATTTAAAGGACTTCATTGTCATTGTATCTGTGCACTCCCGGTTATCTCGAGTTGAAATTTACACAGGTACGTGTATGCTTTGTTAGTTATACCAGTGACATAGGTTCCCCATCAATATGTTGTTCCACCCTATAATGTACTTCTGTTTGTATTTTCAGATTTGATAATCTTTTGTCTATCCCTCCCGATGCAACCTTGCAGTGAAACACGGGATCCGTGTCGGGGGACCTGCTGCAATCCTTTGATGTATATTTCAGAAATAGTGCAGTTGCCGTACCAGGTAAAACTTTTATAAGAACATTTATTTATTTATTTTATTTATATTCTTTTTTATACCGAAATATAGCAGAATGCCTTCATTCCGGTTTACAGTGTAACAGTGTAACCAATTTATACAGAGAACAGGTATAACATATAGATTATAACATTATACAAGAATAGAATATATATATATATTTATAACATCTCGGCAAAGGCAGAGTATAACAAGTTAGCATGAGACAAAAGGGATTAATTATGCATATTAACATATATATAAAAACTATTGTGTGGATGTTTACTTTACTCTGCACTATTTCTTTATATTGTTGGATGAATTAAAACGGTGTTTGGATGCATTCCAATGACCAACCAAAAAGTGGGTCCTACGAGTGATCACACTCCACCGGTTGGTCAATGAATACAGTGCTTCAATTTACCAAGATCTCAAGGCTGGGTCCAAGCTTCAAAAGCTTCTTTGCCTGAGATTACTATGGTGGGTGCTGGGCGTTTTGACAGCCAACACCCTTTTGTTTGTTTATGCTTCCTTAAACTGTTGTAAGGTCTATTTGTCATGAACACCTCCATGCCCTTCAGAAGTGAGTGACCAACCAGCTTGCACTTGATGACATGCATGGGGATAAGATATGACAGGAGGCACACTCCAATCAATATGCGTAAAAAGGACTTACCTAATGGTTAAGCTCTTGATTTGAGCATACCAATATGCTCAGGTTTTTACTGCCTTCTCTAGATGTGCTTCCCCGAAATGTTGGAATGGTTGCGAGCTAAATGGTACATGCTTGCATGTTTGACTGTCATGTCCACTAGTGGTATCTTTTTGGCAGGATATTGAATGGAAAATAGGTTAATGGGTAATAATTCTTTTTCTCTATCTCCCTTTGTGGGGTTGTTGGGTTATTGGAAAGACACCATGGAAACAATCTCAGCCATGGATAAAGTTCTTACTAATCACTCTATTCATGCTGCCAGGCACATGATTGCATTGTTGTGGAAGAGAGCTCATAGCATGTCTCAGTGGCATTCCCACATGGATGAAATTGCAATTATTTAGAAAATTACTTATTCCTTAACGGAAAACCTGTTAAATATAATCTCAACTAGAAGAAATTTTGGCACTATCTGCAAAAATAAATCCATTCTGTGTGGGCCATCGGGGATAAACCCTTCCATGTTTTCTCGGAGTTTGGGTGAGTCTGGTATTGCCCGACAAGAACCTGAGTATTGTATTTTGTGAATATGTGAGAATGTTGCTCTCACTTTGTTCTAACAATTGCTCTTGAATGTATTCCAGTCTGTTAAAATAAAAATTATTAAAAAAGTGATTTTATGACTCTGAGGGAGAGGGTAAAGCAAATATGTGCACAGGAGTTTTCTGCACTCTATAGACTTCAGTAAACCTGGAGGTTTCTGCTCAATATTCTTAGATAATATAAAGATTTCTTACCCTGATAGAAGCAGCTCAGAGCCACCACCAGAAAGGCAACTGCGATCTTCATGGCTGGGTTGGTTGTATATTGAGTTCTGAGCTTCGATACACAGAGGAGTCTGAGAAGAGAAGTCGGTGCTCGAGCTCATATATTCACTGAATGCCACCCTCACTCCACCCAGGATCTCAGGAGACAACGCAAATGGTGTCGTCATTCATGACATCTTTGCTAACATGAGAAAAGAACACAGCGATGCCCTAACTGACGCATGATCATTATTAATCCAAGGAAGGACACGGGTACAAATCACATAATATTCTGTGTCCTGATTTCAACATGAAACAGATGAACATAAATGGAAACTATGAATGAGACAAAAGGACCTAAATAGATTTACCAAAAGGAGAGTCAAGATGGGGGAATATGATACAAAATGTTAAATATCAAAAAGGTATTAATAATGTACAGAAATCAAACCTTTTTTGTTGGAAATGAAGCTGTAGAACATGGGGTCATGATATGATGCTACAAGTAGGTAGACTCAGAAGCAATGTCATGAGGGAAGGATGCTTTCTTTGTTAAACTCCTCTCAGAAGACCCCCAGGATTTATTATACTAGATTTTAGCAGGAGAACTGAAGGGGGAAACAGTAAATCTTCCCCTAGGAGGATCAGACATGCGAGGAGGTCTAAATCTGACTTAGAAAAGTGGGCTTCTTGGACCAAGGTTTGCCAGAGGCAGATGAAGGCACAGAGGTAGGAACCATAATTGTCACAAACTAAATAAAAATATCAATGAAGCAGATCAGATGAAAATGTTTTAGAACATCATAAATCAATGAAAACCATCATAAACAGAGTGTGTGTTTGATAGAACATGTGTAAGTGACTAACTAAATATGATTGTGTGTGAGAAATAACAGTCTGTGCAGCATCCCTCCCCCCAAACCACTGCTATCTCAGGGTGAGTGGAAAGTGGAAATCAGTAGGGATGTGAATCGCGCTTCGGACGATTGAAAATATCGTTGATATTTTCTAAATCGTCAGAAATCGGGGGCCCCCCAAAACAATAGGAAAACCCCACGATATTGATCGTGGGGGTTCCCTTATCGTTTTGGGGGAGGGCGGGAAAAACGGCACTCAAAAATAACCCCTAAACCCACACCGACCCTTTAAAAGTAACCCCTTAGCTTCCCCCACCCTCCCGACCCCCCCCCCAAACCTTTTTACAGGTACCTGGTGGTCCAGTGGGGGTCCCGGGAGTGATCTCCCGCTCCGGGCTGTCCTCCGGCTCCAGGGCCATCGGCTGCCAGTAATCAAAATGGCGCCGATGGCCCTTTGCCCTTACCATGTGACAGGGTATCCGTGCCATTGGCCGGATCCTGTCACATGGTAGGAGCACTGGATGGACAGGGCCATTTTGTGCTCCTACCATGTGACAGAGGCTGACCAATGGCATGGGTAGCCCCTGTGACATAGTAAGGGCAAAGGCTATCGGTGCCATTTTGATTACTGGCAGCCGATGGCCTTAGTGCAGAAGATAGCTCCCAGACCCCCGCTGTACCACCAGGGGCTTTTGGCAAGTCTTGGGTGATCCTCCTGACCCCCACAAGACTTGCGTAAAGTATAATACAATTCAGAAATTTAGAAAAGTCAATCATTATAGTAAAACCGTACTAAAATAAATAAATATTTCAAAAACAGCTCATGAATAGAACATTCTCAAAACTCATGCACAATTTCCCAAACTCCAATTAATTTTTCAAAAGTGAAGACTCAAAGAACATCTAATAACAAGTAAGGATTAAAAGCTTCCCACATTGCACTCTTCATGCCAGGGAGCTTCTGCTTTCATGTCAGCCTGCGATTGTTGGGGATTATTAGCTGGAGGGAAAGTAAAGGGAAGGCATAAACTTTCTTCTGTCATACACATGTTCATCTGCTCTCAAATAGATACACACTTGAAGAAGCTGAGGGGGGATATGATAGAGGTCTTTAAGATCATGAGAGGTCGTGAACGAGTAGATGTGACTCGGTTATTTTCACTTTCGAATAATAGAAGGACTAGGGGGCATTCCATGAAGTTAGCAAGTAGCACATTTAAGACTAATCGGAGAAAATTCTTTTTCACTCAACGCACAATAAAGCTCTGGAATTTGTTGCCAGAGGTTGTGGTTAGTGCAGTTAGTGTAGCTGGGTTCAAAAAAGGTTTGGATAAGTTCTTGGAGGAGAAGTGCATTAATGGCTAGAAATCAATTTTACTTAGGGAATAGCCACTGCTATTAATTGCATCAGTAGCATTAGTGTTTGGGTAATTGCCAGGTTCTTGTGGCCTGGTTTTGGCCTCTGTTGGAAAGAGGATGCTGGGCTTGATGGACCCTTGGTCTGACCCAGCATGGCAATTTCTTATGTTCTTACTCGCTGTCTCACATAAGCTATCACCATGCTCTCTCTCACTCACACACACACACACACTTTCACATATGCTCTTACTGACACACAACTCACCTGGTGTCGTCATTTGTGAGATCTTTGGAGTTTCTCCAAATTTCAAGCCTTGTACAAGTGCCAATGTCCTACAGCTGATCATGAGCTTCTCTGAGAAAAGAACACAGTGATGCCCTAACTGACGCATGTTCATTATTAATCCATGGAAGGACACGTGTACAAATCACATAAAATTCTCTGTCCTGATTTCAACTTGAAACAGATGAACAGATATGGAAACTCTATGGAATGAGACAAAAGAACCTGAATAGATTTACCAAAAAGGTGAGTCGAGATGTGGGAATATGATAGAGATGTGCATCGTTTTTTGTGTTCGTGTCGTTCTTCGTTTTTCGGCCGCCATGGAAAATGTCGTTTTTTTTCAGTTCGGGTCTTTTTTTTCGCGAAAAATCAATTTTTAGTTAGTGCGCGCTAACTCCCCATTTGTGCGCGCTAACTCCCCATTAGTGCGCACTAACTCCCGTTAGTGCGCACTAACAAAAAACGTTAGATTTTGTTACTTTTTGTTACTTTTTGTTAGTTTTTGTTAGTGTGCACTAACTCCCGTTAGTGCGCACTAACGGGGAGTTAGCGCGCACTGACTCCCGTTAGTGCGCACTAATCGGAAAAACGAATTTTTGCGAAAAAATGGGAACATCCTGATTTTTTTCGGGCTCCCTGAAACATGCCGAATTGGACAATTTCGTTGCAATTTTCCAATTCGGCAAAAACGAATGCACATCTCTAGAATATGATACAGATTTTTAAACTCTGAAAAGGTATTAATAATACACACACCCTCTCACACATAAATGTTCACATATATTCATACACACATATGCACACACACACTGTCACATATGCTCTTCCTGATGCACAGACACACACACACAAACACACACATAAATGTTCACATATATTCATACACACATATGCACACACACACACACACTGTCACATATGCTCTTACTAATACACAGACACACACTCTCTCACACACACATGCTCACATACTGGGAGGTCAGGTAGGCCCCATGTAATGTGGTGCCAGGCTCGCTGTGCTAGCCTGATAGGCTGGGGGGGTTGGGGGGGCATGAGGGGGTGGGTGAGCACATTTTCCCTCGTGGACTGGTTGGCTGCTTGCAGCCATTGGAGTAGTTGGTGGTTTAAATTTAAACCACTGGGATTTTCGGGAACTGATTGGTTCCCTGGGGGCTGGTGTAGTCAGGAGTGGGAGGAGTTGGGGTTGGGCTTTTGGTGAGCAGCTGAGCAAGCGCCACTTGTCTGCTGCTGCACCCGATGCGACATCTCCTCTGCTGCCTCGGTGGTTTCCACGCCTTCATTTGTGTTGCTAAGGCCCACATGGAGTCAGAGGAGGTGGCGATGTCAAGCGGGGAGGAGCCTTGTTAGTCCTGTGGGGGTAGGCCTGTCCCAGGAGCAGAGGCGGCCTGACTGATGCGTCTGTTCCTCCCTCAGTGAACGGTGAGGGCTCTGCGGTGGCAAAGGAGTGTAGGCGCCGTCTGTTTTCTGTGTTCTCTTCCTGTGTGGGAATGCGGGTCTCAAGCGTTTTCTGGGCGGGGGGCGGGCCTCCCGCTCCCGGGTGCGCAGCAGCAAGGCCGTGAAGGCTAAATCAAGGGCAGGCGTTCCTTTGGTCGCTAATTCGCCCAATGAGAATGCCCTTCCTTGCGTGAGACTTTGGAGAGTAGCTTGCCAACCAGCTCCTGCTTTGGCTGTGCATGTGGAGCTGTCTGGTGCTGAAGCAGTAGGCAGTGCTGTTGCCAGCGATGCTGCTGGTTATATTTCTCAGCCAGGTCAGTGCAGGGCCCCATTGCAGGGGTTAGGGGTGCTGGGCTTGGCTTTGGATGGGATCGCGGCAGGTGCAGTGATCGGCTGGTGTGGGACTTCTGGTGGAGGCCCCTTTGGGAACCGAGGGTGCTGTCCCTGCCCCCTGTCCCGGTTTTCCTGGCGACTGGGGGTTTGGTATGAGCGGCGTTCCTGGGTGTCCCTGGGGTTCTTGGGACACTTGCGGTCCATTTCCTCCATCTTGGGGGGAGGGCCTGATGGCTCCTTGGTTTGGTTATTACCCTCCTAGGCAGTCCTCTTATGTCTCCCTTTGGGGTTTCAACTCTGGTCGTTGGCCTGGGGCTTCGGGCCAGGACTCTTTTGGCCCTGGCTCTTAGCACCGGCCCTCCTTCTCAAGCGGTTCTCAAGGGTCCTCTGGGGGCCCAGTAATGTCTGGGTTTTCTGGGCCTGCAGTTTCTGCTGTCCCTTCTGTTTTACAGACACATTCGGATAGTGTGTCTGCTGATGGTCCTGGGCCTTTGCACTGGGAAGGATGGTGCAACGATCCTGTCTCTGCAGTTTCAAATACCGCTGATACTGTTCTCCCAAACCCTCATGGAGTTGATCCTGCCAGTGAGCAGCCAGGTGAGTTACCTCCTTTTTATGGCGGGGAGGTGTCGGTCTCTGTTCTGGGTGAATTACCAGTTTCAGTCAGAGTGCTTTGGCCTCTTTGGTGGGAGTTTCTGTTTTATCTGCTACAATCCTTGTGCTTTGAAGAAGCAGGAGAAGTCTAGGTGTAAGAAGAAGAGGTCCAGATCTAGTTTGCCAGACCCTTCATCCTCTTCTTCCATAGAAACATAGAAATGATGGCAGAAGAAGACCAAACGGCCCATCCAGTTTGCCCAGCAAGCTTTCACACTTGGTTTTTTTTATCATACTTATCTGTTACTCTTGGACTTAGTAACCTTTTGGTTCTATTTCCCTTCCACCACCACCATTAATGTAGGGAGCAGTGTTGGAACTGCATCTAAGTGAAATATCTAGCTTAATTGGTTAGGGGTAGTAACTGCCACAATAAGCAAGCTACTCCCACACTTATTTGTTTACCCAGCCTGTGCAATTTAGTCCTTGTTGGTTGTCTGAATATAAATCCACTTTTCTTCATTCCCCCTGCTGTTGAAGCAGTGAACTGCGCTGCATATGTATTTCAAGTGAAGTATCAGGTTTAATTGATTCGAGGTAGTAACTGCCGTAACAAGCCAGCTACGCCCACACTTATTTGTTTATCCAGACTATGTAATTCAGTCCTTGTTGGTTGTTGTCTGAATATACATCATATTTTCTTCATTCTCCCCTGCCGTTGAAGCAGAGAGCTATGCTGGATATGCATTGAAAGTGAAGTATCAGGTTTATTTGGTTTGGGGTAGTAACCGCCGTAACAATCAAGCTGCTCCCCACTTTTTTGTGAATGCAAATCCTTTTTTCCACATTTCCTCTTGCCGTTGAAGCAAAGAGCAATGTTGGAGTCACATAAACGTGTGTATGTTTATTGAATAAAGATATTATCTTATCTCCAGGTAGTAGCCGTCATTCCCGCAAGCCACCCTCTCTTCATTCACATCCTCTAGACTTTATGGATCCACAGTGTTTATCCCACACCCCTTTGAAGTCCTTCACAGTTCCTCTTCTTCCTCTTCTTCCTCTTCTGTCCCTATATCTGCTGGATCGAGCAAGAAGGGGGGAGGGGTCTAGTGAGAATGGTTCTGAAGGGGGGGGGGGGGTTCCTGCTTTAGTTAGCTTATCAGAGTTATGGGAGGATGTACCTAGATCCTTGAGCAGGAAAATTCGTCAGAGTAAATATATAGATATTTTTCAGTTGTTAGAGGGGCATAAAGGCATGAAGAGGGAGAAGAAGGAAAAATGTGGCATCGAGTGATTCCTGGGGACTCAAAAGAGGGTGGCACGCAATGTTCTCAATTGGATCCGTTCCTTCCTCCGGCTCACTAATGTGGTGGGGTGGAGTGATCCTACTCAATATGGTCCTGTGCTTGCCTATGCAGATATATGAGGGGTGGTCACGGCTCAACTGTGATGAGAAATTCCATGACAAGATGAAGTAAAACAAATTTATGATGTGGGGTATGAGAGATGGAGGGCTTTGGTTGACCCAGATGAGCGCTAAGATGGGTCTTCTGCTGGGCTTAATGTCAAAGGAGTTTCCAACAGGTCTGGAGAATGGTCCTTTCATTCAGGAGCAGGTTAAACTGGATTATCGGATGTATGCTGGAGGTTCAACCATTCTACTTGCAACTTTCCGATTGCAAGTTCAAGCATGTTTGCTCCAGCTGCGGGTCTGGTCACCCCGCCTCTATGTGTACAAAGCGATCTGGGGATGGGAATGTTGGGGGTGTCTCCACAAAAATCTCCTCTAAATGAACTTTTCATTTAGCCCATCCGGGCTTCCATGATGTTGCCCTGGCTGGAGAGGTACCAAAATGTTGAGGTGGCACTTTTCATGTTTCACGGTTTTGAGTTTGGATTTTCCATTCCTTTTGTGGATCTGGTGAATATTGGTGGAGGCAACAAAATGAGGATTAGAAGCCAAGATGTCCAAAATTCAATCCTTTATTGGAGACTTAAAATCTTAAAAACGCCCGACTCAGGCCGAGTTTCGCCCTCTACCAAAGGGGCTGCATCAGGGGCTACAACACATAAATGAATACATACATAATAGTAAATAAAACAAATAGTAAAACACATGACATATGACATATAAAATGGTAACATGGAAAGTGGACACATAAAAAGTGAAAAAATGAATTGTATAAAAACATACCTCTGTTATATCAAATCATATTCATGTATGCACAGATGGAGTATGAAAAAATGCGTCATATGGTCTGGAAGATGTAACAAAAAATAAATCACTACAAATATAATCCAAAATAGGTTAAAGAGAAAGAGTAGAAAGTAATGAATTACACAGAAAAAATAAATAAAAATATAAAAAATAATAATAATAAATATTTTACCTCTAAGCAGAAATGTCATTAAACATATGACCAAAGAATTGTGATCAATTGTGGTTCATGAGTAGGCACCTAGGCTGCATACTGCATATAAAAAAGTCAGAAAGAGAATAAATTCAAAAAATAGCTTATACACCATAGATGCTTTGCTGTGACAGGAATGTCTATAACTAACCACACTAAGGGGTAGATTTTAAAACAGCGCGCCTTCGCGTACTTTTGTGGGCGCATCAGGCGCAAACAAAAG
Organism: Rhinatrema bivittatum; assembly: GCF_901001135.1. NCBI lineage: Eukaryota > Metazoa > Chordata > Amphibia > Gymnophiona > Rhinatrematidae > Rhinatrema > Rhinatrema bivittatum. The sequence continues at coordinate 821,462,463 of NC_042615.1, forward strand.
TACGCTGGATTTTAGTAGATACGCGCGTAGCCGCTAAAATCCTGGATCGGCGCGCGCAAGGCTACCGATTTCATGAAGCCGGCGCGCGCCGAGCCGCGCAGCCTGCCGCCGTTCCCTCCGAGGCCGCTCCGAAATCGGAGCGGCCTCGGAGGGAACTCGCTTTCGCCCTCCCCTCCCCTTCCCCTCCCTTCCTCTATCTAACCCACCCCCCGGCCCTATCTAGACCCCCCCCTACCTTTATCGGGGGATTTACGCCTCCCGGAGGGAGAAGTAAATCCCCACGTGCCAGCGGACCGCTAGCGCGCCGAGACACGACCCTGTGGCGGTTACGGAGGGCGTGGCCATGCCCCCGGGCCCGCCCCCTGAAATGCCGCATCCCGCCCCCGAAATGCCGCGTCCCGCCCCCGAAACACCGCGCCGATCCAACACGCCCCCGACACCCCCCTCTCGAAAAACCCCGGGACTTACGCGAGTCCTGGGGCTCTGCGCGCGCCGGTAGGCCTATGGAACATAAGCGCACTGGCGCGCAGGGCCCTGCTCGCGTAAATCCGGGTGGATTTACGCGAGCAGGGCTCTTAAAATCCGCCCCTAAGTGGGGTATCACCAATGTAAGGAACCTGTAAAACATATGCGAGTCAAAATAAAACTCTTTACTATCTTAATTGGCACAGAGTTGTATATAAAAAATATGTATGGAAATTGCTCCGTTTTAAATAACTCAAACTTGAATGTCAAAAACCACGGATATATAATTAGTAAAACCGCGGGTACATATTTACTATAAAAAACATTATACGAGTTGTTGTGTTTCCATACACGGACAGTCCCAACACACACCTCACATATAACTCTATAACATCTGAAATGGTATAAAGTTATATATAGATAAAAAATTACTGCGTTATGGATACCTCAAGTTTAAATGTCAATAATAGTGGATGCGGATGTAGATTTACTGTAACTAGCACTAGTGACGGTTAGATTTGTAATCTCTATGCAGCGCACATCATATCAATAAGATAGGGATAAAGATCAATATAATAGAGCTTAAATGCACAAAACATGTATCAACAATGAAACTATGCAAAAAGATCACACAATAACTTAAAATGCATAACCAGACCGCATTTCAGTATTGTAACTTGCTACACCCGATATCTTAAAAAGTGTGCATATTAACTCAAAAAATACCCGGTTACCTCTCACAAACCGTATTGGTATTAAAACTAATAAACTAAACTCACCCATTTCTTTGATTGCACCAAGTCACGTATCTTCACTGTGCATTTAAAAAGACAGGGCAGACTCAGAAAGGGGTTTTAAACGCTGAAAAAACGCGCGAAAAAGTCGCGTCAGTCAAATAAAGGGGGCGTGTACCCAAATACCCCGTATGTGACAACTAATGTCAATCAAAATGAGGGGGCGTGTACTCAAATACTCCGCATGTGACAGCTAGCGCTGCTGATTTGAAAAGCTGTTCCGGTTGGCTCCAATAAATATAAAAACACACTGCTGTATAGAAATGTAACAAACTAAGGGGGTCATTTATCAAAATGCGGTAAGGCGTTTTCGCATGCGTTAAGGGCTTATCGCATGCAAAAAGCCCCGTTTTCGCATGCGATAGGCCTTTAACGCATGCGATAAGCCCTTAACGCATGCGAAAACGTGTTTACCGCATGCGATCGCACCATATCGTATGGTGCGATGCAAATTTAAAAAATGGGAGGGGTTAGGGGTGGAGAGTGGGCTGGGTTAGCTTCTCTGCAAAGAGCTATTGCACAGCCATAATGCAGATTTTAACTACACCTCTTTGAAATGTGTTAGGAAGTGTGATAGCAGCCGTGACCATGCGGTAAGGTTTTATCTCCATTTGTGATGTGTCCCGTACGGCGTATTTCAGATGATTTGAAGGCTCCAGAGCCCTGGGGAGAGAGAGAGCGAGAGAGAGCACCTTGCTATAGTGTCGTTTCCCTAGACAGCTATTTGTATCCCTATGAGAGGCCCACCTAGTAACTCGAGGTGGGGATTAGGTATGAGTGTAGGGGGTTGGGGGCCACTTTCACATTCAACATGAGACGTAAGAACAGAACAGTGGTCTCTTGTGAAGCTTTGCTGGCCTTCGGAGTGAGGAAACTCACTCCAAGATGAGATTTGGGCAATGTTCTCTCAAACTAGCTTGTTGTTGCCCAGGTAGAGTGTCCATCAAGCTAGGTGGAGAGAACATTGTCCAAATCTCATCTTGGAGTGAGTTTCCTCACTCCGAAGGCCAGCAAAGCTTCACAAGAGACCACTGTTCTGTTTGTACGTCTATGTTGAATGTGAAAGTGGCCCCCCAACCCCCTACACTCATACCTAATCCCCACCTCGAGTTACTAGGTGGGCCTCTCATAGGGATACAAATAGCTGTCTAGGGAAGAGACATTATAGCAAGTCTCTCTCTCTCTCTCTCTCTCTCTCTCTCTCTCTCTCTCTCTCTCTCTCTCTCTCTCTCTCTCTCTCTCTCTCTCTCTCTCTCTCTCTCATATATATATATTGAATGCAGAGAATACATCAGGTTTGGCACTTATCACAGAATCTGAAATGGTATTGCAATGTGCACTAACTTAGCTCTTTGCACAGGTAATTATCACAAATTGTGATAAATAGCATAAAACACATGCGGTACGTACTGCATTTTGATAAATCCAGGCCTAAAATCGTGATTGCTCATGTCCTAGAATAAAAAGAGGCAAATGAGTGCAGTGAATTCATTAAGCGGAAGATCGCGCTAAGCATTGAAAACAACAAAACCCACAGCGGTGTGTATGGAAACCATCCTTGCATCAAAACAACTCTAAAAAGAATGCTGAAGTTAAAGGAAATATGGAATCCAGAAGTCTATTGATTGGTGTATTCTGCTATTTAAAGTGGTATTAAGTTATAAAACATCCTGCCCTACTAACTACACTAAAATTATGAAAAAAGCAAATCTATCAGTAAAATTATTATTCCTTAAAAAACTACTCTAAAAAACAATGAACTAATAAAATGGAATGGAAATGAAAGAATGTAATAAATAAATAAAATATATAAAATAAAATGAAAATATGAAATATAGAATATAATAAAAAATAGATAAAATATGCAAGCTAGTACAATAAAAGAATGAATAAATAAATGGATACTTGTAAAAAATAAATAAATAAAAACAGAAGAGGTATATATAAATAATAATACTATGACCTATTGAGGGTAAAATGAAATAAAACAACTACCAGACCAATATGGTGCATATTCATAGGAACACTGAGTAGTCGATTTCAAGATTTAAACCACATGGTTCTACAGTATTAAATTCAAAAATATATTTTTGTTCCAATTGTAACAGTAAACTATCTAAATCTCCACCTCTCCAAGTGAGAACAGGCTGTTGCAATACACAAAATTTATAATCTTCAAATTTATGGTTTTTTTCTAATGTGTGGGATACCAAAGGTTTTGTTTCTATTTTTCCATTAATACTACTCTTATGTTCTATTATTCTTTTGTTAAATTGTCTTACAGTTTTACCAATACACATCTTTCCACATGGACAAAATACTATATAAATGACACCTTAGCTTTTGCAGTTAGTAAAACTATTGAGTTTTAAACGTTTTACTTCTACCCGGAATATTCAAAACTGGTTTTCATGTTAACATTGCAGACAGAGCAGTGCCACAAGGACGGTGTTGCCGTACGGCCGGCGCCATTTTGCTGTACGGCAAAGCAAAATGGCGCCGGCCGTACGGCAACACGAGTCGAGCGCAGGAGGTCGTTCCCGGACCCCCGCTGGACTTTTGGCAAGTCTTGTGGGGGTCAGGAGGCCCCCCCAAGCTCGCCAAAAGTCCCTGGGGGTCCAGCGGGGATCTGGGAGCGCTCTTCTACACTCGTGACGTCGGGGAACACAAACCAAAATGGCGCCGGCGCTACCTTTGCCCTGTCATATGACAGGGCAAAGGTAGCGCCGGCGCCATTTTCTATCAACGCGCCCGACGCCCGAGAGTGGAAGATCACAACGGGACCCCCCCACTGGACCCCAGGTAATTTAAGACATTTTGGGGGAGGTTCTGGAGGGTGGGGGATTTATTTTAAAGGGTCGGGGTGGGTTTTAGGGATGTTTTAATGTGCCGGTTTTCCCGCCCTCCCCCAATTCACGATTTACACGATATTTAGAAAAACAAAACTGCGCCGATCCGATTCCCTCCCCCCCCCCCCCAGCCAAAATCGATCATTAAGACGATCGATCACACGATACACATCTCTACAACGCATGTATCTGGATAAGTGTCAGCCCCTATAGACAAGTAGATATTCATCCACTGCCACTTACCTAAGTAAGTTCTTACTTATCTGACTAAGAGACGCTGAATAAGAACATAAGAACATGCCATACTGGGTCAGACCAAGGGTCCATCAAGCCCAGCATCCTGTTTCCAACAGTGGCTAATCCAAGCCATAAGAACCTGGGAAGTACCCAAAAACTAAGTCTATTCCATGTTACCATTGCTAATGGCAGTGGCTATTCTCTAAGGGGTAGATTTTTAAAAAGCGCGCCTTCGCGTACTTTTGTTGGCGCATCAGGCGCAAACAAATGTACGCTGGATTTTAGAAGATACGCGCGTAACCGAGCGTGTCCGCTAAAATCCTGGATCGGCGCGCGCAAGGCTGCCGATTTCATGTAGCCGGCGCGCGCCGAGCAGCGCAGCCTGCCGCCGTTCCCTCCAAGGCTGCTCCGAAATCGGAGGGAACTCGCTTTTGCCCTCCCCTCACATTCCCCTCCCTTCCTCTATCTAACACACACCCCCCGGCCCTATCTAGACCCCCCCCTACCTTTGTCGGGGGATTTACGCCTCTTGGAGGGAGAAGTAAATCCCCGTGCGCCAGCAGGCCGCTAGCGCGCCGAGACGCAACCTGGGGGCGGTTACGGAGGGCGCGGCCACGCCCCCGGACAGCCCCGGGCCGAAACCACGCCCCCGGGCCCGCCCCCGAAACGCCGCGTCCCGCCCCCAAAACACTGCGCCGATCCGACATGCCCCCGACACGCCCCCTCGAAAAATCCCGGGACTTATGGGAGTTCATCAACCATTTGGATGCCCAATTTTCCAGTCTCACAAGGTCTTCCTGCAATTTATCACAATCTGCTTGTGATTTAACTACTCTGAACAATTTTGTGTCATCTGCAAATGTGATTATCTCACTCGTCGTATTTCTTTCCAGATCATTTATAAATATATTGAACAGTAAGGGTCCCAATACAGATCCCTGAGGCACTCCACTGTCCACTCCCTTCCACGGAGAAAATTGTCCATTTAATCCTACTCTCTGTTTCCTGTCTTTTAGCCAGTTTGCAATCCACAAAAGGACATCGCCACCTATCCCATGACTTTTTACTTTTCCTAGAAGCCTCTCATGAGGAACTTTGTCAAACGCCTTCTGAAAATCCAAATATACTACATCTACCGGTTCACCTTTATCCACATGTTTATTAACTCCTTCAAAAAAGTGAAGCAGATTTGTAAGGCAAGACTTGCCCTGGGTAAAGCCATGCTGACTTTGTTCCATTAAACCATGTCTTTCTATATGTTCTGTGATTTTGATGTTTAGAACACTTTCCACTATTTTTCCTGGCACTGAATTCAGGCTAACCGGTTTGTAGTTTCCCGGATCGCCCCTGGAGCCCTTTTTAAATATTGGGGTTACATTTGCTATCCTCCAGTCTTCAGGTACAATGGATGATTTTAATGATAAGTTACAAATTTTTACTAATAGGTCTGAAATTTCATTTTTTAGTTCCTTCAGAACACTGGGGTGTATACCATCAGGTCCAGGTGATTTACTACTCTTCAGTTTGTCAATCAGGCCTACCACATCTTCTAGGTTCACAGTGATTTGATTCAGTCCATCTGAATCATTACCCATGAAAACCTTCTCCATTACGGGTACCTCCCTAACATCCTCTTCAGTAAACACCGAAGCAAAGAAATCATTTAATCTTTCCGCGATGGCCTTATCTTCTCTAAGTGCCCCTTTAACCCCTCGATCATCTAACGGTCCAACTGACTCCCTCACAGGCTTTCTGCTTCGGATATATTTTAAAAAGTTTTTACTGTAAGTTTTTGCCTCTACAGCCAACTTCTTTTCAAATTATCTCTTAGCCTGTCTTATCAATATCTTACATTTAACTTGCCAATGTTTATGCTTTATCCTATATTCTTCTGTTGGATCCTTCTTTCAATTTTTGAATGAAGATCTTTTGGCTAAAATAGCTTCTTTCACCTCCCCTTTTAACCATGCCAGTAATCGTTTTGCCTTCTTTCCAGCTTTCTTAATGTGTGGCATACATCTGGACTGTGCTTCTAGAATGGTATTTTTTAACAATGACCACGCCTCTTGGACATTTTTTACCTTTGTAGCTGTTCCTTTCAGTTTTTTTCTAACAATTTTTCTCATTTTATCAAAGTTTCTCCTTTGAAAGTTTAGCACGAGAGCCTTGGATTTGCACACTGTTCCTTTTCTAGTCATTAAATCAAATTTGATCATATTATGATCACTACTGCCAAGTGGCCCCACCAACGTTACCTCTCTCACCAAGTCCTGTGCTCCACTGAGAATTAGATCTAAAATTCCTCCCTCTCTTGTCTGTTCCTGAACCAATTGCTCCATAAAGCTATCATTTATTCCATCCAGGAACGTTATCTCTCTAGCGTGACCCGATGATACATTTACCCAGTCAATATTGGGGTAATTGAAGTCTCCCATTATTACTGCACTACCAATTTGGTTAGCTTCCCTAATTTCTCTTAGCATTTAACTGTCCGTCTCACCATCTTGACCAGGTGGACGGTAGTATACCCCTATCACTATAGTCTTCCCTGACACACAAGGGATTTCTACCCATAAAGATTCAATTTTGTATTTAGTCTCATGCAGGATGTTTATCCTGTTGGACTCTATGCCATCCCGGACATAAAGTGCCACACCTCCTCCCGTCATTGCGATATAATTTGTACCCCGGTATAGCACTGTCCCATTGGTTATCCTCTTTCCACCATGTCTCTGAGATGCCAATTAAGTCTATGTCATCATTCACTGCTATACATTCTAACTCTCCCATCTTACTTCTTAGACTTCTGGCATTAGCATACAAACATTTCAAAGTTTGTTTTTTGTTTGTATTTTCATTCTGCTTTTTAATTGACAGGAATAAGTTAGAATTTTTTAGCTCAGGTGAGTTTTTAGTTACAGGCACTTGGACTACTTTTCTTATTATTGGAACCTCACTGTCGGGATGCCCTAATTCTAATGCATCATTAGTATCCTTTAAAGATACCTCTCTCTGAACCATGCGCTGCTGAGCGACTGTCTGCTTTCCCCTTTGTTCTAGTTTAAAAGCTGCTCTATCTCCTTTTTAAAGGTTAGCGCCAGCAGTCTGGTTCCACCCTGGTTAAGGTGGAGCCCTTCCCTTCGGAAGAGATTCCCCCTTCCCCAAAATGTTCCCCAGTTCTTAACAAAACTGAATCCCTCTTCCTTGCACCATCGTCTCATCCACGCATTGAGACTCCGGAGCTCTGCCTGCCTCTGGTGACCTGCGCGTGGAACAGGGAGCATTTCAGAGAATGCTACCCTGGAGGTTCTGGATTTAAGTTTTCTACCTAAGAGCCTAAATTTGGCTTCCAGAACCTCCCTCCCACATTTTCCTTTGTCGTTGGTGCCCACATGTACCACGACAGCCGGTTCTTCCCCAGCACTGTCTAAAATCCTATCTAGGTGACTCGTGAGGTCCGCCACCTTCGCACCAGGTAGGAATGTTACCAGGCGATCCTCACGCCCACCAGCCACCCAGCTATCTACATTCCTAATAATCGAATCACCAACTATGACGGCCGACCTAACCCTTCCCTCCTGGGCAGTAGGCCTTGGGGAGATATCATCAGTGCGAAAGGACAATGCATCACCTGGAGAGCAGGTCCTTGCTACAGGATCCTTTCCTGCTATACCTGGTTGGTGCTCTCCCATCATGAGACCTTCTTCCTCCAAGGCAGCACCAGGGCTGCCAGCCTGAAGTTGGACTTGACTACTATGTCCCTGAAGGTCTCATCTATATACCTCTCTGTCTGCCTCAGCTCCTCCAGGTCTGCCACTCTAGCCTCCAGAGATTGGACTCGTTCTCTGAGAGCCAGGAGCTCTTTGCATCGCATGCACATGTACAACTTCTCACCGGTGGGTAAAAAATCATACATGTGACACTCGATGCAAAAGACTGGGAAGCCCTCCTCTTGCTGCTGGACTGCTGCCTTCATCACAATTTTGATCAGTTCCTAGTTAAGTTTTAGGTTGCTATGGGAGTAGGAATGTATCTAACTTCCTTTAAATATATTAGTGAATTCATTATGTGTCTGGTAGTGGCCTACCGGGGTCTGATCGAATTCTCAATAAAGTTTTTGTTGATGTTTTGTTTTGTTTTTTTTGTCAAAGTGGCACCTGCCTATAAATTAAGAGATGAGCTAGGGGTGGGTTGGGAAATACAAACAGTCTAACTTTAGTTAGTCAGCCTGAGTGACTTACTGCTCCCTTGATTAACAAATGTTGGTCCCTATTCAAACCCAATCACACTAGCTCAACACCTTTCCAAGGTGAGTAACTGAGCTGAACTATTCAAATTTTACTTTCGTATACACTGCTCCTAGCTTATTTCTAGCTTCTGGCTACTTTTTGGGTTGTTTTTTTTTTTTTTTTTTGTGGTTGTTTTTTTTTTTTTTTTTAATACAAGCACTCAGTTAGTATTAAATACAAACACTCAGCTCTTTAAAAGTCTGGAGAACACTCAGTTCTGCAGACTTTTAAAAATAAACACACTACCTACTGCTACCTTATTGACTGACTAAAAATACAAAGTCTAACTTGTTCATTCACTGCCGTTCTGACTATTAAAGGCACAAACACACAAACACACTAAATAATATTCCCAAATAGATAACTTTGCCCCAATACTTTTAAAAAAGACAATGTCCCAAGCAAAAACTTACTGATTCCTTTCAGCCACCAGCAAGGTGATCCTCTCCTCTCAGTGTTGGGGACATAGTACCTTGGCTTATCATATTTGTCCAATTGTAGGGAGCTGGTTTGATCTTACACAAACTTATGGACATTAGTATCAGGCAGGTATACTATTGGGTTAAAACCTGTTCCAGATATTCCTGTCACTGCATTTTTGGTGATTAAATGTATTGACGTGTTCTCCTCCGCTTATTGCAGAGAAAGAAACTTATTGCAGAGAAAGAAGGGAGTCATAGCAAGGATGCCTGTGGTGACTGATTTTTGATCTTCTAATGAAGATTTCCCCTGATGTAGATTAATTGAAAGAATGGACAGTGCTGGTTTTTATCTCTACAAGTGGTCAGCACTGAGATTAGTACTTGTCCATTGGATTTGAACTGCATAAACAAAACTTTAACAAATCATTGGGACAGAGACATTTTAGGACTGATGACTATATCATAAATCATCATTAGATATGTGTACAGTTCTAAGAACAATGGTCTCTCCTTGTAAGTACAGGAGTTGCTCAGAGTTTCATTATTTACAAGGAAGGATATTTTGTTCTGTTCTATGGAGCCGTCCAGTCTAAATGCTCTGAGCGTGCTGCTTCTGGTTAGAGATGTCCTGCACATCAAGCTTTCACTCACATCATGGTTTGTTCCAGGTTTGCTTACATATTTCTCTTTAGCAATAAAAAAATATAGTATACATTTCAACATCGCTTTCTCAGGAAGTAAAGTGAGTTGTGCAGCTGTGGCAATGTCCTGGTCCTGACTCACTCCAGCATCAAATGGGAGCAGCAAAATGCAACAGATTCCCAATACAGAGAGGCTTAAGGGACTCAGAGGAACATGAACTCAGGGATGAAGCACCAGGATATTGAGCTGGAGGGGAGAGAGGCTTCAGAATTCTTTATTCAGAGGGAACTCAGGGATGAAGCACCAGGATATTAAGATGGAGGGGAGAGAGGCTTCAGAATTCTTTATTCAGAGGGAAGTGGAACTCAGGGATGAAGCACCAGGATATTAAGTTGGAGGGGAGAGAGACTTCAGAATTCTTTATTCAGAGGGAAGTGGAACTCAGGGATGAAGCACCAGGATATTAAGAAGGAGGGGAGAGAGGCTTCAGAATTCTTTATTCAGAGGGAAATAGAACTCAGGGATGAAGCACCAGGATATTAAGATGGAGGGGAAAGAGGCTTCAGAATTCTTTATTCAGAGGGAAGTGGAACTCAGGGTTGAAGCACCAGGATATTAAGATGGAGGTGAGAGAGGCTTCAGAATTCTTTATTCAGAGGGAAATGGAACTCAGGGATGAAGCACCAGGATATTAGGATGGAGGGGAGAGAAGCTTCAGAATTCTTTATTCAGAGGGAAGTGGAACTCAGGAATGAAGCACCAGGATATTAAGATGGAGGGGAGAGAGGCTTCAGAATTCTTTATTCAGAGGGAAATGGAACTCAGGGATGAAGCACCAGGATATTAGGATGGAGGGGAGAGAGGCTTCAGAATTCTTTATTCAGAGGGAAGTGGAACTCAGGGATGAAGCACCAGGATATTAAGATGGAGGGGAGAGAGGCTTCAGAATTCTTTATTCAGAGGGAAGTGGAGCTCATGGGTGAAGCACCAGGATATTAAGCTGGAGGGGAGAGAGGCTTCAGAATTCTTTATTCAGAGGGAAATGGAACTCAGGGTTGAAGCACCAGGATATTAAGATGGAGGGGAGAGAGGCTTCAGAATTCTTTATTCAGAGGGAAATGGAACTCAGGGATGAAGCACCAGGATATTAGGATGGAGGGGAGAGAGGCTTCAGAATTCTTTATTCAGAGGGAAGTGGAACTCAGGGATGAAGCACCAGGATATTAAGATGGAGGGGAGAGAGGCTTCAGAATTCTTTATTCAGAGGGAAGTGGAACTCAGGGATGAAACACCAGGATATTAAGATGGAGGGGAGAGAGGCTTCAGAATTCTTTATTCAGAGGGAAGTGGAACTCAGGGATGAAGCACCAGGATATTAAGATGGAGGGGAGAGAGGCTTCAGAATTCTTTATTCAGAGGGAAATGGAACTCAGGGATGAAGCACCAGGATATTAAGATGGAGGGGAGAGAGGCTTCAGAATTCTTTATTCAGAGGGAAATGGAACTCAGGGATGAAGCACCAGGATATTAAGATGGAGGGGAGAGAGGCTTCAGAATTCTTTATTCAGAGGGAAGTGGAACTCAGGGATGAAGCACCAGGATATTAAGATGGAGGGGAGAGAGGCTTCAGAATTCTTTATTCAGAGGGAAGTGGATACAACACAAAACCTAACAGTAGGATTGATAATTGCAAGACTATGACCAGAGCAGAACTCAAGCAGACTTAGGACAGATACCGTGTGCAATGGCCTGCAGAAGGGAGATGCAGGTTAAAGAAATAGGGGACTGCTATGTTTGTTTTTCTTTTTTAGGTGTGGAAACTCACATGCCCATGGTACAGGGCCAAAGGAGGAGGTAGCAAAATTGATTTCGAGCTCCAGCTGTTTTGAGCTCCACGGGAGAAGTGGCAATGCTGAACAGCAAGGAGTAGCAGCAGGGTTTTGATATGTTTGCAGGTATGATTGGTAGCAGGTCACCTATTTATTGTATTCAATTATATAGAATGTGCTGCCTTTCCAAATATAAGATCAAAGCAGCTCACAATAAGCATAGAGCATTACATGGGTGGCAGTTTGCAATGCTGCACTCCCAGTTAATGGCAGAAAAGATAAGAAACAGCCACCTGCAGGTACTCAAGCATGTTTGAGTAACAGCTGGGTGATCTCCCTAGTGGTGCTGGTCAATTGAAGGAAAGGTGATGACCACACGTACAGCTGAGCGGGTGGGAACATGGGATATAAGGAGTGGACAAATTGTCCTTATCTGCAGACCTCCTGTAAAATACTATCAGTAAGCAGGTTTGAGAGTGAGGGCTCTAGGAGGTGATGAGAAGGTGCGTGGATATTTGGGATACGGTGCTCCTGGGCATGGCTGTGGTTGGAGTGGAGCTATAGTGGGATTTTTAAGACAGCTGCCTTTCCTGTCCACTCCAAATACCTTTTTTTTCTGAATATTTGCTGTTTCCTTTTCATTAGTGCTATTTTTCAAAAACCTGAATAAGAACATAAGAACATAAGAAAATGCCATACTGGGTCAGACCAAGGGTCTATCAAGCCCAGCATCCTGTTCCAACAGTGGCCAATCCAGGCCATAAGAACCTGGCAAGTACCCAAAAACTTCACCTTTCAGAGGCCAAAATTAATTTGGATAACCTAATTAATGTAATCAATGTCTTGATAACGAAGAGACCAATATCCAAAATATCCCACTTATCTGGCTAAATAGCACTGAACGTGCTTTCAAGACTGATCTCAAAGTTATAGAGGTGCATGCACCTGGATATAAATAAGATTGTGTGCCCTGGGGACTTAACACACCCTGCTAAGGGTTGCATAATTTGGTGCCCAAGAATCGGAAGGCTTTGATGACGGTGGAAAATATGAACAGTGTGTTTTTGAAGTGAAATGTGAAGTTTGGCATTAGTACAATTTAAAAAAAAGTAGAAAATGAACTGTGACGTATGTTACAAAATGGCGCCTGTTCCTGCAATGTGGATCATCGGGAAGAGGTGCGCTGAAGAGAATGCATATGCAAAGTGTGCATCTGACATCACCACAGAGAAAATGGCGTCTTACCAAAAAAATAGTATAAAAGCGGCGGCACACTCAGCCATGAGGGATTGTGTGTAGTGGGTGTGGTGCTAATAGACTGCTAGCAAGGCCTAATCGTGGATAGTCAAGCCTGCAGTTTAAACCACCAACTTTACCAGCACTTCCAATTTATTAATACGTACGGGCATTTCAATTTAAAGAAAATGGTGACTTTTGTCAAGAAATCCTTCGAGTGGCATAGCGATATAAACAGTGGCATTTATCGAATTGAGGCAATATGTCTGACAAGCTGATTCTCAAGAACTCTGGTTCAAGGGATAGTCGTCCTCCTAAATCACCACTGGAAGAGGCTTACGCCATGCAGATAGTCGGAGGCCAATGGGTAAGCAAAGCAATCGTTCCCATTGGAGGGCCTGGCCAATATTTTGGGTTAATGTAAGCTGTGATTCCAGTCCAATACCGTGCCAGATTGCGCATGTCATTTGCCACTACCAGAGCTATTCTCGCTGTCAAATTTGTCAACTGCAGTGTGGTACAATGACCGGATTAATTTTTTCTGCACTGCTACTGCTGCAAGGGACGCCTATTGCAAGACCTCAGAGTAGGCCCGGGGATTTCTGTCGGGTGGCAACTGGTCCATCCGCCTCAAGTGCATTTTGCTGTTCAGCGGTGCCACAGCATAACAGTCCTGTATCACCTGGAGGGTCTGAAATGAGCAGGAACAGCTCGATTCAACTGAAGACTTTGTCATCAGCAAAACCTCTTTCACCAGCAGTGTCATCAACACCCGAGGTGGGCCACTGTGGTAAAGGCTGAGGGCTGAATGGAGCCATACAATGGCAAGCAGCGATGACCCAGAAATGGTAGTGGAGGCCATCAAGGAAGACCCCTCTATGGCAGGCCTGGCAGTGATACCAGAAAGCTCTCCTGGGTCAAATAGATGGAGGCCCAAGAGCAACGTTAATTAGCAGCGGAAACAATGCTATTGGATGATGACCCCATCAAAAGTGTACCCACAACATCTCAAATCAGTGCCACACCCACGATTTGCGTGTGCTGCTTCTGCAGGTGTGGATACAACCTCTATAAGCTCTGGAGTCTCATGCAGCTGGTTTTGGGCCAGATCACATTTACACAAGATGGAGCGCCATGAGTGAGGCACAGCCATTACCTCCCGAGAAAGACAAGGAAATGTACAGTGGTAACACCTAAATATAACCTTATGGTTAGAAGTCCCAAGACGTTCAGAGAGCTTTGCTGGATGGCCATGGAGGTGCCATCCAGGTCTCCTAGTTCCAATATCTCAAGTAGGAATGAGTCCACTTCCAGCAGCAAACTACAGTTTCCAGTGGGGAGGAGACCAACAGTTTTGGAGGGCCTATACCCTTGGGTGCCTCCTGAAGTACCCATAGAGGGAAATCTTCAGGATCAGACTCTTCCTTTGGCCATTTTTATTTTATTTATTTAGAATATTTATATCCCACATATCCAAATGTCTATGCAGTAGTACATAGATACATTCATAATAAACTCTTTAAAAAATAATAAAAAACATTACATTAATATAAACACCATAAATAACATTCATTAAATTTATAATTCACTCAGCAATTTAGCTTAAATTCCTGACTTAAAATCTGAATTATCACAGTGCTCTGAACCTATTCATTTAACATTGTTCTTCTACAGTCATGTATCAGCAGATGCCTTGAGAAACAAATAAGCCTTTAGGTGTTTCCTAAATCTTAATAACAAAGTCTCCTCTTTTAGCTCAAGAGCCAACGTGTTCCATAACATTGGCCCCTGAGCCATAAAAAGCCTCTTTCTTGTCTCATTGAGTTTAATACTTTTAGGTGAGGGAACAGTCAAAAGATGTTGAGGTGATGACCTTAAGCACCGAGATATTTGATTAGATTTCAGTAACATATTCATACTAGGGGGAGCTAATTCATTAATATTTTTTAACACCAGCATGATAACTTTAAAAATGATCCTCCACCTTATTGGTAGAAAATGTAAACTCTTCAGTGAAGGAGTTATGTGCTCCCTCAACCTTACCAGTAATAACCCTAGCCGCTGAGATTTTTATCATCTGTAGGGTTTTCAGTGACTTCTGTGGTAACCCTAGATACAAGGAATTGCAGAAGTCAAGCGGAGACAATACCATAGATTGTATAATGGTTCTCAGGTCTCCTTGACTTAAAAATGGTCTTACTGCGTAGATGAGACGATGGTGCAAGGAAGAGGGATTCAGTTTTGCTAGGAACTGGGGAACCTTTTGTGGAAGGGGGAGTCTCTTCCGAAGGGATGGGCTCCACCTTAAACAGGGTGGAACCAGACTGCTAGCACTAACCTTTAAAAAGGAGATTGAGCAGCTTTTAAACTAGAACAAAGGGGAAAGCCGACAGTCGCTCAGTAGCGCATGGTTCGGATATCTTCAAAGGATACTAATGATGCAATAGAATTAGGGCATCCCGACAGTGAGGTTCCAATAATAAGAAAAGTAGTCCAAGAGCCTGTAACTAAAAACTCATCTGAGCTAAAATATTCTAACATCCCTATCAATTAAAAAGCAGAATGAAAATACATCAAAAAACAAACTTTGAAATGTTTGTATGCTAATGCCAGAAGTCTAAGAAGTAAGATGGGAGAATTAGAATGTATAGCAGTGAATGATGACATAGACTTAATTGGCATCTCAGAGACATGGTGGAAGGAGGACAACCAATGGGAGAATGCTATACCGGGGTACAAATTATATCGCAATGACAGAGAGGAGCACCCGAGAGGCGGTGTGGCACTTTATGTCCGGGATGGCATAGAGTCCAACAGGATAAACAACCTGCATGAGACTAAATGCAAAATTGAATCTTTATGGGTAGAAATCCCTTGTGTGTCGGGGAAGACTATACTGATAGGAGTATACTACCGTCCACCTGGTCAAGATGGTGAGATGGACAGTGAAATGCTAAGAGAAATTAGGGAAGCTAACCAAATTGGTAGTGCAGTAATAATGGGAGACTTCAATTACCCCAATATTTTATTTATTTATTTATTTATTTATTTATTTAAATTCTTTTAATATACCGATGCTCAAGACCAGGTCTTATCGTACCGGTTTACAGTAAACAAGGGGTAACCAGTTAACAGAGCAAACAACAACAAAAGTTACATTATAACAGGGAATGTAGAACTAGGCTGTTAGAGAGAAAATAGGTTAAACAAATTCTAACAAATTTTAAAGTTAAGTTAAACAAATTCTAACTGGAGGGAAGGTCAAAAGGAGGAGAGGGTGCTTAGTTGGTCGGGCAACAGTTTCTTTGAGTTGCTGTAATGGACGCATCCATGAGGTAAGAGACTGTGTGGGTGACCCAGAGACTTTTTTTAGGGGTAGGCTTGGGCGAATAGCCAAGTTTTTAATTTTTTTCTGAACGTGATATGGCAATGTTCCTGGCGGAGATCTGGCGGGAGGGAGTTCCAGTGAAGCGGTCCAGCAGTTGATAGTGCCCGTTTTTCTATAGAGTTGTGAAAAATGGATTTTTTGGGGGGGAACTTGGAGGGAATCTCTATATGCAGATCTGGTGGGTCTTGCAGAGGAGTGAGGTTTGAGGGGTATGATAAGTTGGAGCAAGGATTCTTGAAATAAGGTTTTGTGGATAATAGTAAGTGTCTTGAAGAGAATTTTGTGGCGAATGGGTAGCCAGTGAAGTATTTTTAGAATCGGGGTGATGTGGTCCATGCGGCGGGAGTTTGTGAGGATCCTGGCTGCTGCGTTTTGCAGCATTTGAAGAGGTTTGGTAGAAGAGGCCAGGAGACCAAGTAACAGCGCATTACAATAGTCTATCTTTGAGAATAGTATGGCTTGAAGGACCGAACGGTAGTCATGAAAGTGAAGGAGAGGTCTAAGTTGTTTTAATACCTGTAGTTTGTAAAAGCCTTCTTTGGTGGTGGTGTTGATGAATTTTTTAAAATTCATTCTGGAGTCTATGTTGTAGAGCGCTAGGAGAGCGATCCCACTCCTGGGTGATGTGTGTCCTTGGGCCACGGCTCGACCCCAGAGGACTCTGAAGAAGTGCCGTGGGAGGCGTGGCATGCCCGAGCATGGGCTGGACAGGAGCAGGGCTGGAGTAACACGGGCCCTCCTCCGGACCTGCACGCTTCGGAAGACCCAACAACGCAATGTTGGTCTTGTGAACAGTCCTCTGACCATTCCTAGCCCTTTCGGACCTGCCGCAGGGTACGGCACGAAGCGGCAGGCCGGATGGAGGCCAGGGCAGCGAAGACTGGAACATGGATTCAGACGAGACTCAGGAACGACGTAGACTCAGGCATAGACGTGGACTCAGGAATGAGGTGCAGGATCCATAGACGTGGACTCAGGCATAGATGCAGGATCCTTAGACGTGGACTCAGGCAAAGACGTGGACTCAGGAATGAGGTGTAGGATGCATAGACGTGGACTCAGGACGAGGTGCTGGATGCACAGAGGTAGAATCAGGAACGAGGGCTGAAGGTAGACATGGGCACTGACCCTCAGGGCGCCCTACTCAGGCCACCCGCGGGACTGAGTCGCGGACCACCCTGTCCCATGCGCGCCCTACTCAGCCCTGGAAGGCTGGTCGCGGACCACGCAGAGAGCGGGAGAGCACAGGAAAGAGGAAGCAGGTTCGCTGCTCTCCAGGCAGCACGGCAGGAATACGCTGCTCTCCTGGCAGCACAAGGCAGGTTAGGCATCAGGATCAGGAACAAGGATATCTGGAACAGCAGGAACATCGGGATTGGAACACATATACTGGAATAGGAGACACACCTCTGGGCTGGAACATGGACATCAGGAACATCAGGACTGGATCAAGAGACAGACCTTGGGACTGGAACGGCAGGCAGACATCAGGACTGGAACACTGAAGACATCAGGACTGGAACACTGAAGACATCAGGATTGGAACAACTTGACAAGAAGCTTCAACAGGAAACATGGAACACAGGACATTGCAGAAGGCTGGAATACAAGGCAGCTCCTGGAACGAGGATCTCAGGAGTGACCAACTCCTTGCGAAGGCAAAGACACAATGAAAGCTGAGCCCTTTAGTAGGGCTGAGGTGGACAACGCCCAGGGAGGGGTTAGCAGGGGGCCACACCTGGCTGGCCCTTTAAGAGGAGCAGAGAGGCACGCGCTCGCGCCCTAGGAGGCTGGAGAGAAGAGCTGGAAGCTGGTGGCGTCCTCAGCCACGTGGAGGGCCCAAGGAAGCCGCGGAGCAGCCCTGGACTGGAGCTGGGTGAAGGCAGTTCAGTGGAGCAGCTCCCAGCCGCATGGACAGAAACAGAGAAGGTAAGGCTGGCTGCAGGCACTGGCAGAGAGACGTGCTGGCTGCAGAGGAAGCGGGGGAAGGGCTGACTGCAGGAACGGCTCCATGCCGTGAAGTCAGCCCCAGGAGCAGAGGAAAGAGTGCAGGCACTGGCAGGGACGGCTTCCCAGCCAGGCAAGGACCCGGGCTTGAAGCAGGCACTGGGAGAGACGGTCTCGCTGCTGGCTAAAGGTCCCGGGATCGCAGCAGTACGTTGGGGAAAGGCAGGAACAGTAGCAGAGAAGCAGACCGCATGGCAAGAGCTGCGGGGACAGCCCCAGCTGATTCAGGGAGGAAGCAAGCAGAGTCAGCAGCCCGGCTGGCTGTGGCTGTGAGAGGTAAGAGCCTGCCCACGCTTCTTGCGGGTAGGAGCATAACAGTCTAGGAAGGCTCCAAGGTCTCTCACTTGATTTACTAGAGGTATGTTAGTATTGTTGGCTAGAATGTTGTTATCATTAGGGGAAATGATTAGCAGTTCGGTCTTGGACGTATTGAGAATGAGGCAGAGACTTGTGAGAAGGAGGTTGATGGCGTGAAGGCAGCTATTCCAGTAATTTAGCGTGTCGGAGACGGGTTCCTTGATGGGGATTAGGATCTGCACGTCGTCCGCATAGATGAAGTATGTGAGGTTGAGGTTATCGAGGAGTTGGCAAAGAGGGAGAAGATATATGTTGAATAGGGTCGGCGAGAGCGAGGAACCTTGGGGAACTCCTTGTTTGGCAGCTACCGGGTGCGACTCCTTGTTGGTTATTTTTACTTTGTAGTATCTGTCGCTTAGAAAGGATTTTAGCCAGAGGAGAGCCGCACCTGAGATACCTATTTCCATGAGACGGTCGATGAGGATTGTGTGGTTCACTGTGTCGAACGCTGCAGAGATGTCTAGCAGAGCTAGAAGGTATGATTGACCTTTGTTGAGGCCCAACAGGATGTTGTCAGATAATGAGAGTAGGAGAGTTTCTGTATTTCTACGTTTCCTGAAACCGAATTGCGATGGGTATAGGATGTCGTGGGATTCGAGGTAGTCTGTGAGTCTAATATTGACCAGGTCTAATATTGACCAGACTGGGTAAATGTATCATCGGGACAGGCTACAGAGATAACGTTCCTGGATGGAATAAATGCTCCCTCTCTTGTCAGTTCCTAAACCAATTGCTTTATGGAGCAATTGGTTTAGGAACTGACAAGAGAGGGAGCAATTTTAGATCTAATTCTCAGAGGAACACAGGATTTGGTGAGAGAGGTAACGGTGGTGGGGCCGCTTGGCAATAGTGATCATAATATGATAAAATTTGAATTAATGGCTGGAAGAGGAACAGTATGCAAATCCACGGCTCTCATGCTAAACTTTCAAAAGGGAAACTTTGATAAAATGAGAAAAATTGTTAGAAAAATCCTGAAAGGAGCAGCTACAAAAGTAAAAATTGTGCAAGAGGCGTGGTCATTGTTAAAAAATACCATTCTAGAAGCACAGTCCAGATGTATTCCACACATTAAGAAAGGTGGGAAGAAGGCAAAACTATTACCGGCATGGTTAAAAGGGGAGGTGAAAGAAGCTATTTTAGCCAAAAGATCTTCATTCAAAAATTGGAAGAAGGATCCAATAGAGGAAAATAGGATAATGCATAAACTTTGGCAAGTTAAATGTAAGACATTGATAAGACAGGCTAAGAAAGAATTTGAAAAGAAGTTGGCTGTAGAGGCAAAAATTCACAGTAAAAACTTTTTAAAATATATCCAAAGAAGAAAGCCTGTGAGGGAGTCAGTTGGACAGATGATCGAGGGGTTAAAGGGGCACTTAGAGAAGATAAGGCCATCATGGAAAGATTAAATGATTTCTTTGCTTCGGTGTTTACTGAGAAGGATGTTGGGGAGGTATCCATACTGGAGAAGGTTTTCATGAGCAATGATTCAGATGGAATGAATCAAATCATGGTGAACCTAGAAGATGAGGTAGACGTGATTGACAAATTGAAGAGTAGTAAATTACCTGGACCAGATGGTATGCACCCCAGAGTTCTGAAGGATCTAAAAAATGAAATTTTGTAACCTATCATTAAAATCATTCATTGTACCTGAAGACTGGAGGATAGCTTATGGAACCCAATATTTAAAATGGGCTCCAGGGGTGATCCAGGAAACTACAGACCAGTTAGCCTGACTTCAATGCCAGGAAAAATAGTGGAAAGTATTCTAAACATCAAAATCACAGAACATATAGAAAGACATGGTTTAATGGAACAAAGTCAGCATGGCTTTACCTAAGGCAAGTCTTGCCTCACAAATCTGCTTCACTTTTTTGAAGGAGTTAATAAACATGTGGATAAAGGTGAACCGGTAGATGTAGTATATTTGGATTTTCAGAAGGCATTTGATAAAGTTCCTCATGAGAGGCTTCTAGGAAAAGTTAAAAGTCATGGGATAGGGGGCGATGTCCTTTCATGGATTGCAAACTGGCTAAAAGACAGGAAACAGAGAGTAGTATTAAATGGACAATTTTCTCAGTGGAAGGGATTGGGCAGTGGAATGCCTCAGGGATCTGTATTGGGACCCTTACTTTTCAATATATTTATAAATGATCTGGAAAGAAATATGACGAGTGAGATAATAAAATTTACAGATGATACAAAATTGTTCAGAGTAGTTAAATCACAAGCAGATTGTGATAAATTGCAGGAAGACCTTGTGAGACTGGAAAATTGGGCATCAAAGTGGCAGATGAAATTTAATGTGGATAAGTGCAAGGTGATGCATATAGGGAAAAAGAAACCATGCTACCATTACACAATGTTAGGTTCCAATTTGGTGCTACAACCCAAGAAAGAGATCTAGGCATCATAGAGGATAACACATTGAAATAGTCGGTTCAGTGTGCTGCAGCAGTGAAAAAAGCAAACAGAATGTTGGGAATTATTAGAAAGGGAATGGTGAATAAAACGGAAAATGGCATAATGCCTCTGTATCGCTCCATGGTGATACCGCACCTTGAATACTGTGTACAATTTTGGTCGCCGAATCTCAAAAAAGATATAATTGCAATGGAGTAGGTACAGAGAAGGGCGACCAAAATGATAAAGGGGATGGAACAGCTCCCCTATGAGGAAAGATTAAAGAGGTTAGGACTTTTCAGCTTGGAGAAGAGACGACTGAGGGGGGATATGATAGAGGTGTTTAAAATCATGAGAGGTCTAGAACGGGTAGATGTGAATCAGTTATTTACTCTTTCAGATAAAGACTAGGGGGCACTCCATGAGGTTAGCATGTGGCACATTTAAAACTAATCGGAGAAAGTTCTTTTTCACTCAATGCACAATTAAACTCTGGAATTTCTTGCCAGATGATGTGGTTAGTGCAGTTAGTATAGTTGTGTTTAAAAAAGGATTGGATAAGTTCTTGGAGGAGAAGTCCTTTACCTGCTATTAAGTTGACTTAGAAAATAGCCACTGCCATTAGCAATGGTAATATGGAATAGACTATGGAGAAACTGGGGTCCACTGTTCTTGCCAGATATAAGATTTCTGTTTTAGATATCTTTAACATAATCTATTTTCAAATATCCATTCTTTCAACATTTTCAGACATAGTGTAATCCACTTAAAAAATTCCAATGAATCTTGATAGGTATATAAAACTGGATATCGTCCGTGTATAGTCGATATCCAACTTTTAATTCTGCTAACACTTTACATACTGGAGCTATATAGATGTTAAAAAGTACAGGAGAAAGGGAAGAACCTTGTGGTACTCCAGTATTAAGTGTGGGTTGTGCCCAGCATGCTAGGTGAAAGCAGTTTTCCCAAGCCAGCACATTGTGGATCGCTGTGTACAAGGAATTTTTGGACTTCAATACCCTTCTGTCTCGGTATATGTCATGAACTTTGTTGAAGAAAACTGGGATGCATGGATTGCTGAACACACTGACAAAGTGATTAAAAAGGATTCTAAGCACCCTCAGTTCATATGAGACTTAAGAACATAAGAATATGCCATACTGGGTCAGACCAAGGGCCCATCAAGCCCAGCATCCTGTTTCCAACAGTGGCCAATCCAGGCCATAAGACCCTGGCAAGTACCCAAAAACTAAGGGGTAGATTTTATAAAATTACACACACGCGTACTTTTGTTCGTGCACCAGGTGCAAACAATAGTACGTGGGATTTAATAGATACGTTCGTAGCCACGCGTATCTGTTAAAATCCGGGATCGGCGCACGCAAGGCTGAGCATAATCAGCAGCCTGCACACACCGAGCCACGCAGCCAGCCTCCGTTCCCTCTGCTTGGAGGGAATTTTCCTTCTGTCTCCCCCACCTTCCCCTCCCTTCCTCTACCTAACCCACCCCCCAGCCCTATCTAAACCCGCCCTAACTTTATTCCAGAAGTTACGCCTGGTCGAGACAGGCGAAACTCGCGCATGCGGGCCGGCTGCTGGCGCGCCATGATCCGGTCCGGGGGCGGGTTCGGAGGCCATGGCCAAACCCATGAAATGCTACAGGCCGGAACTGCACCCATGGCACCGCCCCCGGATCGCCCCTCGATGATGCGCCGCCACAACACACCCCCTGAGATGCCCGAGATAGGCTCGGCGCACGGTGGGGGGGGGGGGGGTGTTTGGAGTAGGTTTTCAGGGTTACACGTGTAACCCTTTGAAAATCTACCCCTAAGTCTATCCCATGTTACTGTTGCTAGTAATAGCAGAGGCTATTTTCTAAGTCAACTTAATTCATATCAGGTAATGGACTTTTCCTCCAAGAACTTATCCAATCCTTTTTTAAACACAGCTATACTAACTGCACTAACCACATCCTCTGGCAACAAATTCCAGAGTTTAATTGTGTGTTGAATGAAAAAGAACTTTCTCCGATTAGTTTTAAATGTGCCCCATGCTAACTTCATGGAAGTCTTTCTATTATCTGAAAGAGTAAATAACCGATCCACATCTAGTTGTTCTAGACCTCTCATGATCTTAAACACCTCTATCATATCCCCCTGCGCAGTCTCTTTTCCAAGCTGAAAAGTCCTAACCTCTTTAGTCTTTCCTCATAGGGGAGCTGTTCCATTCCCCTTATCATTTTGGTCGCCCTTCTCTGTACCTTCTCCATCGCAACTATATCTTTTTTGAGATGCGGAGACCAGAATTGTACACAGTATTCGAGGTGCGGTCTCACCATGGAGCGATACAGAGGCATTATGACATTTTCCGTTTTATTCACCATTCCCTTTCTAATAATTCCCAACATTCTGTTTGCTTTTTTGACTGCCGCAGCACACTGAGCCGACGATTTCAATGTGTTATCCACTATGACACCTAGATCTCTTTCTTGGGTAGTAGCACCTAATATGGAACCCAACATTGTGCAACTATAGCCTGGGTTATTTTTCCCTATATGCATCACCTTGCACTTATCCACATTAAATTTCATCTGCCATTTGGATGCCCATTTTTCCAGTCTCACAAGGTCTTCCTGCAATTTATCACAATCTGCTTGTGATTTAACTACTCTGAACAATTTTGTATCATCTGCAAATTTGATTACCTCACTCGTCGTATTTGTTTCCAGATCATTTATAAATATATTGAAAAGTAAGGGTCCCAATACAGATCCCTGAGGCACTCCACTGCCCACTCCCTTCCACTGAGAAAATTGCCCATTTAATCTTACTCTCTGTTTCCTGTCTTTTAGCCAGTTTGTAATCCACGAAAGGACATCACCACCTATCCCATGACTTTTTACTTTTCCTAGAAGCCTCTCATGAGGAACTTTGTCAAACGCCTTCTGAAAATCCAAGTATACTACATCTACCGGTTCACCTTTATCCACATGTTTATTAACTCCTTCAAAAAATTGAAGCAGATTTGTGAGGCAAGACTTGCCCTGGGTAAAGCCATGCTGACTTTGTTCCATTAAACCATGCCTTTCTATATGTTCTGTGATTTTGATATTTAGAACACTTTCCACTATTTTTCCTGGCACTCTAGTCAGGCTAACCAGTCAGTAGTTTCCTGGATCACCCCCTGGAGCCCTTTTTAAATATGGGTGTTACATTAGCTATTCTCCAGTCTTCAGGTACAATGGATGATTTTAATGATAGGTTACAAATTTTTACTAATGGGTCTGAAATTTCATTTTTGAGTTCCTTCAGAACCATGGGGTGTATACCATCCGGTCCAGGTGATTTATTACTCTTCAGTTTGTCAATCAGGCCACCAAGGCCACCAACAGAGAGCAGGATAAAGTTCAAAACACTCTATTTCGTCTTCAAGTGCATGAACGAACAGGCTGCAGAATAAACTCTCACAATTCTTTCTTCCTTATGCCCATAAGAGGGAGCTCAGATCTTCCCAACTACCTCTACTTTCCACCCCACCTGTGGCCGTTGCTGGACTGTCCTGTACCTGAAGCCGGGCCTTTAGCTGTTACACACCAAAGATCTGGAACATTCTTCCATTATCCCTACACTTGGATCTCAGCTACCTCACCTTCTGGGAAAAAGCTAAAGCATGGCTTTTTAGCCAAGCTCACCCTATAAAGACTTCTATCCAGGAACCTACTTACCACAGAAATATTGCTATTTCCACAGCAACAACAAAGTAACCTATGAATCTGTCTTGAAATACATAGATGTTCAACCAATACTGTTTGTTAATCTAATACTATTGTAACCTAATTTAAATTTATTTTCTTAAAACTTTGTTTTTCAAATTTTACATTTCAAGTCACCTTGATGTGAAAAAAATTGTGAATAATTATACTGAAAAATCAAAGAAAGAAAATATTATACAAGAAAAAAATAGTTTAATCTTCTCTTTAGACCTCAAGAAGGGGGAGCTTTAAACAGGAAACAGAGGAAATTTTCTACCATAAGATAATATTAAAGAGAACCCTGTTTTATCTATTGGGAACTGGTTCCCAAAATAGACTGAGGTAGATTTCTGTTTGAAGAAAGCCATCCAGTTGTTCTGGTTCAAAAAAGACAAATCTACCATCAGCAAACTTAAGTGCCTACAAGGAAATTTTAAAATTTTAGAAACCTCTGAAAATAGAGATATTTTCTGACCTAAAATAAACAATTTCTGTCAAAAAAATAATTTAACAATCCAAATCATATCTGGTTCTAGTTACATATGTTACCAACAAAGTAGCTCTACCTGTAATTTCTTCTTGAGAATTTTATAAAAATTCTGTAAGATTTAATGTATCTGAGGGTCTATAAACCTGCCCTGAAAGACTTGATTCAGGGCCAGGCTCTCCTTGAGATGATAAATAAAATGCTTTAGTTATTGGAGAAAGTTTAAGGCATTACAAATAGTACTTTTTTAACAAATCCAGAGGAGAAATGTAAAAGGACTTGGCAAAATAAAAAACATGATTTTAATCACCTCACATAATTTGCCATATTCTCTAATCTTTTATATGTTACTAGTATCTCTGCACAGAGATAGATCTAATCATTTTTTACTCTGTGATTCACATTCTATCATTCTATCTCTGTGCTCCTTAAGCAAAAGAGAGTGAGAGACAACTTGGGATTGTAATTCAGTCAGTGAAGATAAAGACATTTCAAACTTAGCAGATGCTTCTCTAGTTTTATCACAGTCCAAACACTCTCCAATTTGCTCAAAATGGTTTTGAAGTGGTAGAGTAAGTAGCCTAGACACCATAATACTGGGAAAAATTCACCTCCAAGGTGTTAGTCACTTTCGGACTACCTCTTAATAAAAAAGACATCAAATCACAAGGGGTAGGGGGGCTAAAACATCACCAGATGTAAGTTCCCCAAGCTCAGCTTCTGTATGATAATCAACCCCATCTTTAGAGTCATGGGAATCGGGATTAAGAGTGGAAAGTAAAGAACCCTCAACCTCAGTGAGCCCCAAGACAGTACCTTGAATCTGTAGAAATTGAAAAGCATCAAGCGTTGGCTGGGTCATGATTGGTTAGGCAGTAATGCCAGATGGCAATGCTCTTACTGGACCTTTCCATTTCTTGCCCATGCCATGATGGGAACTTGATGAGGAATCAGCTGAAAAACCTTCTCTAGGGGCAGGCCCTTTTGCCATGAGACTTCGGCTGCTTGCCAACAGCTGCGCACCATAGGGCAAGATCTTTATGGGAGTACTCAGTCACCTACAGATGACATCAGCAGGGGCATCCTCTCACCTTCCCCACATAAAGGACAGGACCCACAAAACAAGACGGTAACCGGTCCAGGAAAGCCACGGAAATGGAAAAACAAAAACTAGACCAATGGCTTAGAATGGCAGCTGTTCCAGGGTTTATAAACTGCCAGTGTTGCAAGGTACGGCCTTTCTACACTCCCCCACTTTAAATTTACTGCAATCTACTTTAAGACGCTTCATGATAAAAGCGGAATATTGAACATGTCATACTAATAGTGAAATATAATGGCAGATAAAGACCATATGGCCCATCTAGTTTACCCATCTGTCTAATTTATCAGGCCTTTATAATTCTCCAACACTCCCTCCGACATCTCCTGCATTTATCCCATGTTTCTTGTATTCAGATACTGATTTGGCCTCCACCATCTCCACTGGTAGACCATTCCATGCATCTACTACTTTCTCTGTAAAGAAATATTTCCTAACGTTAAATTTGCTGCTTGTAACTGGATAAACCGAGCTTTATGCTGTATGTATTGCTTATCTGCAGAGAACTGCTGAGTTAGTGTTTTATTCTCAGCCTTTAATAATTCATTTTCAGTGAGGTGGGGTCTCTTGAAGAGACAGACTCTTTAGTTTTAAGTCTCTGATCCGTCCCTCTCTTTCCGAGACCTGAAACCCAAAGTCAGTTAATTTCTTGTGGCACTTTCTTAACTCAATATCTTTACTCTCTGTATCTGCTAATTTCAGCCGTGCTTCTGTGAGCTGATTTTTCAGAGATAACATTTTGTTTCCTCTGTCCTCTTGTTGGATTTTTATAGCCCTTTCTAAATCTCAAACCCATTCTGAAGCTTCCTCTGAATTTTCCTTCTCTCACTGTCCTCTGATAATCTCCTACAATTCCAGAATTGTCTCTAGATATTTGGGTAACTTATCTAGATGGGATCTTCAGGAAGCCCTTCAGAGATCTGATTTCTTAAGGCTTGGACGTGGATTGGTTCTGCCAATAATCTGCAATCTCCTTCCGGCAGTGAGCATTTTTCAACTGCACCCTCTATTTCTGCCCTTTGCTGGCTAAAGTCTTTTTCTAATACTTGAGTTAGCTAAAATAAATGCAAATTATCATTTGCAATAATTCTCTTAATAAATGCAAAATGGTGGCATATTCAGCCAAAGACTTAAGGGTTAATTTGGATTCACTAACCAAGAACCTCAGAGTACTAACATAAAAATTAGTGACTGTGCATTAATTGTAGGTCTTTGTCTTTTAAATTCTCAGGTACCCTAAAGATCTGGTGCTGTACATCCTCTTTATTATTAGAAACTTGTGTGGAGGAGTAGCCTAGTGGTGAGACAGCGGGCTAGGACACAGAGACACCAGCATTCAAAATCCACCATCGCTCCTTCTGACCTTGAGCAAGTCACTTTACCTTCCTTTGCCTCACATACAATCTTATGGGGAAATAGGGAAGGGTAGGGTGTAATTGGAGTGGAATGGGAAGGCTGGGATGTGTTGTACAAAAGTAGCAAAATTCTACCCTCCTTTGTGTGTGCACATGCGTGCTTATTTCAAAATCTACCCCTTAGATTGTAAACTCTGTGGGGATAGGCAAATACCTCTAGTGTATGAAATCCGGGCCTGCCGCATGCATTTTAGAAGGGGCCCAGCAGATTTTATCCTCTCACAAGAATGATGGGAGCTCAGCAGTTATAACCCAAGACCTCCTCACCATGCACACAGAAATGGATAATGATGGGGGCTCGGAGACATCCCCGTCCCCTCCCCCACCTGCTGGGGGTCTTCTGTCTCTCACCACCTCCTCCCAGGAGCCAAGCATCAGTCCTCTCCTCTCTCCTAAATCTCTGCCCATGCAGAACAGAAAAGATTATACAGGGAGGGGGAATAAAGGTGGTGCTGGATGCAGGTTTGAGAGGATATAGGGAGGGGGGAATAAAGGTGGCGCTGGATGCAGGTTTGTGAGGATACAGGGAGGGGGAATAAAGGTGGTGCTGGATGCAGGTTTGAGAGGATACAGGGAGGGGGAATAAAGGTGGTGCTGGATGCAGGTTTGAGAGGATACAGGGAGGGGGAATAAAGGTGGCGCTGGATGCAGGTTTGAGAGGATACAGGGAGGAGAATAAAGGTGGTGCTGGATGCAAGTTTGAGAGGATACAGGGAGGGGGAATAAAGGTGGCGCTGGATGCAGGTTTGAGAGGATACAGGGAGGGGAATAAAGGTGGTGCTGGATGCAAGTTTGAGAGGATACAGGGAGGGGGAATAAAGGTGGAGCTGGATGCAGGTTTGAGAGGATACAGGGAGGGGGAATAAAGGTGGAGCTGGATGCAGGTTTGAGAGGATACAGGGAGGGGGAATAAAGGTGGTGCTGGATGCAGGTTTGAGAGGATACAGGGAGGGGAATAAAGGTGGTGCTGGATGCAGGTTTGAGAGGATACAGGGAGAGGGAATAAAGGTGGTGCTGGATGCAGGTTTGAGAGGATACAGGGAGGGGGAATAAAGGTGGAGCTGGATGCAGGTTTGAGAGGATACAGGGAGGGGGAATAAAGGTGGTGCTGGATGCAGGTTTGAGAGGATACAGGGAGAGGGAATAAAGGTGGTGCTGGATGCAGGTTTGAGAGGATACAGGGAGAGGGAATAAAGGTGGTGCTGGATGCAGGTTTGAGAGGATACAGGGAGGGGAATAAAGGTGTTGCTGGATGCAGGTTTGAGAGGATACAGGGAGGGGGAATAAAGGTGGTGCTGGATGCAGGTTTGAGAGGATACAGGGAGGGGGAATAAAGGAGGTGCTGGATGCAGGTTTGAGAGGATACAAGGAGGAGGAATAAAGGTGGTGCTGGATGCAGGTTTGAGAGGATACAGGGAGGGGAAAAAAGGTGGTGCTGGATGCAGGTTTGAGAGGATACAGGGAGGGGGAATAAAGGTGGTGCTGGATGCAGGTTTGAGAGGATACAGGGAGGGGGAATAAAGGTGGTGCTGGATGCAGGTTTGAGAGGATTCAGGGAGGGGAATAAAGGTGGTGCTGGATGCAGGTTTGAGAGGATACAGGGACGGGGAATAAAGGTGGTGCTGGATGCAGGTTTGAGAGGATACAGGGAGGGGGAATAAAGGAGGTGCTGGATGCAGGTTTGAGAGGATACAGGGAGAGGGAATAAAGGTGGTGCTGGATGCAGGTTTGAGAGGATACAGGGAGGGGAAAAAAGGAGGTGCTGGATGCAGGTTTGAGAGGATACAGGGAGGGGGAATAAGGTGGTGCTGAATGCAGGTTTGAGAGGATACAGGGAGGGGGAATAAGGTGGTGCTGGATGCAGGTTTGAGAGGATACAGGGAGAGGGAATAAAGGTGGTGCTGGATGCAGGTTTGAGAGGATACATGGAGGGGAAAAAAAGGTGGTGCTGGATGCAGGTTTGAGAGGATACAGGGAGGGGGAATAAAGGAGGTGCTGGATGCAGGTTTGAGAGGATACAGGGAGAGGGAATAAAGGTGGTGCTGGATGCAGGTTTGAGAGGATACAGGGAGGTGGAATAAGGTGGTGCTGGATGCAGGTTTGAGAGGATACAGGGAGCGGGAATAAAGGTGGTGCTGGATGCAGGTTTGAGAGGATACAGGGAGGGGAAAAAAAGGTGGTGCTGGATACCGGTTTGAGAGGATACAGGGAGGGGGAATAAAGGAGGTGCTGGATGCAGGTTTGAGAGGATACAGGGAGGGGGAATAAAGGAGGTGCTGGATACAGGTTTGAGAGGATACAGGGAGGGGGAATAAAGGAGGTGCTGGATGCAGGTTTGAGAGGATACAGGGAGGGGGAATAAAGGTGTTGCTGGATGCAGGTTTGAGAGGATACAGGGAGGGGAATAAAGGTGGAGCTGGATGCAGGTTTGAGAGGATACAGGGAGGGGGAATAAAGGTGGTGCTGGATACAGGTTTGAGAGGATACAGGGAGGGGGAATAAAGGAGGTGCTGGATACAGGTTTGAGAGGATACAGGGAGGGGGAATAAAGGAGGTGCTGGATGCAGGTTTGAGAGGATACAGGGAGGGGGAATATAGGTGGTGCTGGATGCAGGTTTGAGAGGATACAGGGAGGGGGAATAAAGGTGGTGCTGGATGCAGGTTTGAGAGGATACAGGGAGGGGGAATAAAGGTGGTGCTGGATGCAGGTTTGAGAGGATACAGGGAGGGGGAATAAAGGTGGCACAATACAGGTTTGAGAGGATACAGGGCGAGGGAATAAATGTGGTGCTTGATGCAGGTTTGAGAGGATACAGGGAGGGGAATAAAGGTGGCACAATACAGGTTTGAGAGGATACAGGGAGGGTGAATAAAGGTGGCGCTGGATGCAGGTTTGAGAGGATACAGGGAGGGGTAATAAAGGTGGCGCTGGATGCAGGTTTGAGAGGATACAGGGAGGGGGAATAAAGGTGGTGCTGGATGCAGGGTTGAGAGGATACAGGGAGGGGGAATAAAGGTGGTGCTGGATGCAGGTTTGAGAGGATACAGGGAGGGGAATAAAGGTGGTGCTGGATGCAGGTTTGAGAGGATACAGGGAGGGGGAATAAAGGTGGTGCTGGATGCAGGTTTGAGAGGATACAGGGAGGGGAATAAAGGTGGTGCTGGATGCAAGGTTGAGAGGATACAGGGAGGGGGAATAAAGGTGGTGCTGGATGCAGGTTTGAGAGGATACAGGGAGGGGAATAAAGGTGGTGCTGGATGCAGGTTTGAGAGGATACAGGGAGGGGGAATAAAGGTGGTGCTGGATGCAGGTTTGAGAGGATACAGGGAGGGGAATAAAGGTGGTGCTGGATGCAGTTTTAAGAGGAATCAGGGAGGGGGAATAAAGGTGGTGCTGGATGCAGGTTTGAGAGGATACAGGGAGGGGGAATAAAGGTGGTGCTGGATGCAGGTTTGAGAGGATACAGGGAGGGGAATAAAGGTGGTGCTGGATGCAGTTTTAAGAGGAATCAGGGAGGGGGAATAAAGGTGGTGCTGGATGCAGATTTGGGAGGATACAGGGAGGGGAGTAAAGGTGGCGCTGGATGCAGGTTTGAGAAGTTACCATCATATGCCCCTGAGAAAAGCCCTGATGCTTGGCATGAAACACAATGTAATATGTAGAGTACATGTAGGAGACTGTAACACTGATGGAAAAGGGACAGTGAGGTATGAATAATGAATGCAGAGAAAGCAGGGTTACAGACTCGGGCCCCAGTCTCAGATTTCAGTGGCTCGATGTGTATTCATCTTGTCCTGGGAGATCATAGGGGAGATAGATAAATGCTCAGAGCCCTTTCACAGTTACTCTTGACACAGAGCTCTCTACTGAAACTCTTATAAGTCAGGGGTCCTTTTTATGAGATCCTCAGTGAGATTCAGATGATTTCCATTTCTGGGTCACTGCCTCAATATTCCTGTTGCTTATCTGTAATAAAATAGCTCTGGTCTCACATTTTCTAAATGTACCCATGCAACTCGGAAAAGTATCCTGGTTGGAGATTTTGGATTTACACACAAACTTTTCGATTTTAAAAAGCTTGCATGTAAATCCATATGTACATGTTACTCTCTCCTTGGAGCAGGTGTAGGTTTGAGCAATGTAACCTGTGCCTGTGCTTAGTCAATAACCCATGGAGTTAGGAGCAAGAAAACAAGAGATCAAGTATTTTCACAGCGGCTGAATATCTACCCCCATGTTCTTTGCAACACCTTGGGGTAGATTTTATAAATGTACGCGCGGGCGAACACGTAGCCGTGCGTATCTTATAAAATCCGGGGTCGGCGCGTGCAAGGGAGTGCATATTTGTGCAATCTGCGCGCGCCGAGCCCAGCGCGTGCTGCCTGTTCCCTCCGAGGCCGCTCCGAAATCGGAGCGGCCTCGGAGGGAACTTTCCTTCCGCCTCCCCTCACCTTCCCCTCCCTTCCCCTACCTAACCCACCCTCCCCCGAAACGCCACGTCACTCGCGGCACGCCCCGACACGCCCCTTCATGCAAGCCCTGGGAGTTACGCGCGTCCCGGGGGTTGCGCACTGCCGAGCCTATGCAAAATAGGCTCGGCGCGCGCAGCGGGGGTTTGGGATAGGTTTTCAGGGGGTACGCGCGTGTCCCTTTGAAAATCTACCCCTCATGTACCGGGACAGCTTTATTTTGGTTGAGAGGCTGGATACATTTTAATAAGTTTTGGTTTTTCTCTGATGGTGAGACTTCTGTTTTGAAGGATACTCCGGGGTTCTCATAAGCATGGGGGTAACCTGCCCGGAGCGGCAGTTACTACCCTTAACAGAAAGCATGGGATTACTACCCTTAACCAATAAGTCTTGATGCTTCCGATGCAGCTGCAATATTGCTCTCAGCTTCAGCTGTGGGAGGAATGGGAATTGTATTCCAATGATAACCAACACAGGCCCTCACGTTTTCGGTCTGGGGTACTGATATGCAGACATAAGGAAAAAGCACAGGACTGCTTCTCAGGCAAGTCCTTAAGCAAAGCACATCAAGCAGACAAGGCTGAATTTTCTAGGCTCATCAACCATAAAAAATGTTGCTAGCAATACATTTTTATGGGTTATCATAAGGCTTGGGGAGAACTACATAGACCAACAGTTACTACCCTTAGAGAAATATGGGGGTAACCTACACAGCCTGGCTGTGTAGGTTACCCCCATAAGAAGCTTGCTGGGCACCCTGGATGGACCATCTGTTCTTTTTCTGCCCTCATTACTGTGTTACTGTGATACAGCCTCTGTCATCTTTTGCATGAATGCAGGATATGTCACATCTTGAGTGGGCAGATTACTTCTTACAGACTCTGCTGATGGAACATTTCTCATTGCTTTAAGCACATCGAGCCCTGGGCTATTTTATGAGAGCTTTCTACCTGTATAAACCCTAGAAACCAGGGGAAAGGGGAAAGACTGAATTACTTGAGCCCTCAAATCACCCATTTTGCTGCTGGGAAAAGAGCAACAAATTAGAAGACACAGGAATGTCAATGCTTTGCTTTAGATTTATTGAAGAAGCGATACAAGGGAGAGCAGAATCATGAGAAGTCTCTGGAGGAGAAGATGCTTCGTGTGCCAGCAGAAATGGAAGAAGATCCCTTGTACTGAGCAGGAGGGAGCAGAGAGGATTCAGCCGTCAGCCATCACTTTGCAGATCCATCGGCTGATATTCAGGTAGGGACCAGGATTCACTAAAAGAGAGAGTAAGAGCAATAAATACAGAGCAGGGTCAGCCTGAGACAGAAAAATACAAAATCTTCTGACGGGATCAGTGAGAGTGGATCTCTATTAATGAGGGGGACTATCCAAGGGCACCATGGGGAGAAGCTAACTCGCTGCTCGTTTCCTCTGGTTGCACTATGGGAGAGTCCTGATTACTTATTGGCTCTGGCTGCACTGCAGAAGCTTTCTGATTGGCTGCTTATTGGCTTTGACTGTACCTGCTTATTAGCTTCTATTGCTCTGCCTTGATACTTTTTATATTTCCATGCTCACTTTCATCCATGCAATATTTCTCTAATGAACTCCGGTCCCATTCCTGCTCTCTGATTAATAAAACAGAAAACCTAGAGGACTCCGGCTGTAAGGAAGGAGGCTGCAGGTATTTGCTGGAGTAAGAGTCTCGTTTGCTCCCCTCCCCAATCTTTCCCCACAGGAAACAGCTCTCACCCCCTCCACAGCAATCACAGAACCAGGCTGTCTTAGAGCAGGATCGGGTCTCCTCCCAGAACCTCCAGTTTAATGCACACGGTGACGGCACTGAACCCCAGGACTCCCCTAAAGCTGCATAATGTTGGGGGAGGGGGATGAATTGGGGTTCATGGAAGCAGAATTGCCACATTCTGCCAATGTTGTGGTAAAATTCAGGTGAAGATTATTTCAGAGGCCAGCGATGGGGAGAGGGGTGAGAGATCAGTAAAGGCAAAGTGGGTGAGGGGAAGGAGGGGAGATGGGGAGGAGGTGTTGGATGAGGAAGAATCTCAGCTGGGCAGACTGGGGGAGCAATTGGTCTTTATCTGCAGTCATTTACTATTTCAGCACCGGAGCATTCGTGCAAACTCTTAATATTAGTAAGAGCAGGAAGGTGGTTTTACCAGCAGTTAGTGAGGGCCCTTGCAATCCTACAGGAGAGAACAGAAACCGAGGTTAGAAAGAGGAAGTTTCTGAGGCAGTAACACAAATTTATACCTAGCAAGAGTTAATTTGAATAATCAGGAGTTAAAAGTTAGGTTTACCTTAGGAGCCACAGTGGTAGGAGCAGCATCCTAAAGGAAAGAAAGAGAGCAGTGAGATTAGGCAGAGGATCTCCTGGGAAGGTCACTTTATAGGGGAGACAGCAGAGTTAGAACTGAAGTCCATGTCACAGTGAGCAGATGCTAAAACCACCAGGACCAGCAGCAGAGGCTCCCTCCTACTCCTGCTTCTCCTGTCCTCATCCCATTGGGTTCTAATCCCCATGTGGGTTTCAGCATTATATCTCAGGATGTGAAAGATTAGCAGAGGAAATCTCCAGCACATTTACCAGTGGAAACCTGTATGTGCATGACATGGTGTTCATGCTTGGCAGAACTTTCTTTCTGGATAAAAAGGTGCTGGGAGTTACAGGCATTGCAGATGGGATAGGAAGGGGCAACATCCAGGATCCAGATTTATTTACTTTTATTTATTTTAAAAATCCTATTGCCCATTATTTCCATTTTGCTCAGGGCAGAATACAGTGTTAAACCCCATAATCACTTAATTCTAACAAAACAACATATAAAACCAAAACCAAAATCATAAAACCATTACTTCCAGTTGCCTCAATAAAATATAAAGCTTTCACCTGTTTCCAAAACTTTTATTTCTTTCTCCCATAGAGTGCCACAGGCAATGCCTTCCAAAGAACTGCTGCTAAGTATGAAAAAGCACGAGAGCACATTATCTGCAATTTATAATCCCGTGTAAGCACGAGAGCGCATTATCTGCAATTTATAATCCCGTGTGGAAGGGAAGGTTGGCAAATGATCACCTGAGGATTGTACCTCATGCTGCGGAGTTTACTGTAGCTCACTGACCAAGGAGCAAGGACACTCACTATAGAAATGTTTTGTACCAAAAGAACAATTTTCCATCTACTCCTCATTCCAATGTGGAGACAATGAGGACCACACATTACAGGGGAGATATGATCTGTACGTACAGAGCCAGAGAGCATACGACCCCCACGCGCTGTATCAGTGGCAAAGCTTTGAGATCCATGCAAATGAGCACTGAGCCTTTGTAGTTTCAGCATTGCAAATTACACCGGTCCTTTGAAAACCAACACATCTTGTACGGGGAAAAGAGAACAAACAGGACAGCTACAGATCACTACACAGAAAAGTGCACTCAGAGACAACCTTTCCATGATTGCACAGAGAGAACATGGTTAGACCCTCATCACATACAGAATAAGTGAGCACAAATTATTAATAGAAATTCACATACAAAAAGTGAACTGGAAACCCAAGAAACCAGAATCTGCTTACAGTGCAGCACTGGAGAAATGGAAACAGAAATGCATTTCCTCCTGAACAACCCAAAATACAAAGAGATCATAGATGCTGCACATTCACACTCCCAAAGCTGACATTCGAATCGGTAAACCTGCAGATTTTGGCCCCACACAAACTCCTGTCCTCTCACAAGAATGACGGGGGCTTAGCAGTTACATTAACACCCCTTGTAGGTAACCAAAATAAAGTCTTCATATCAGCAGCCCAAAGAAAGATATTTTATTAGATAAAGTATAAACATCCCAGGAGTGCAAAGCAATTCAGAAGCAGTCTTGGAGGGCATTGTTTACACAATAAATGATTTCCATTTACCACACAAATGAGCTAGTTTGTTTCTTTGCATAACATTCTCCTAATTGGTTGACATTAAAACAACATCCTCTTAATAAGTTTGCATGATAATTTTTTCTTGTATATACTAATGAAGCTGGGATTCTTGTAAGCCATGTGATTTCCTGGAAATTGAGTCTATCTATTTATTTATTTATTTATTTATTTATTTATTTATTTATTTAGGGCTTTTTTTATACCGACACTCATGATACCAAGTCTAGATGGCAGGAAGTAAACTTAAGGCTGAACTCAACACACCTTTTGACCTTATCCTACATTCTAACATTTCAGCATATTCTCTCATGTCAGCAACCTTAAATTAGTTTTACAAGCCTGATCAGTGTGATTTTCACAGTGAACTGATGACTGCTTCATAGGAAAACCTTTCAAGAGCACCCTAATCCCCAAACCTTATATAGAGAAACGGTCGGATAATGATGAGGGCTAAGTGGCCCCAACATAAGTCTTCCTGTTGATAAACACACACAAGAATAATGATGGGGCCTTTGCAGTCCTTATCCCTCTCCCTAATTTTCTCACTTCCTCCCCCTCCTCAGTCTCTCACCTGCCTCCTCATTGAAGGCAGGCTGAATCCCACTCTCTTTCCAAAGGAATCCAGCATCAATCCTCCCCTTTCCCCCACTTCTCTGCCCATACAGAAGAACAACTCCTAATTTTATCATTAAGAACATAAGAACATAAGAACATAAGAAATTGTTCTTATGTTCTTATGTTCTTAATGATAAAATTAGGAGTTGTTCTTCTGTATGGGCAGAGAAGTGGGGGAAGGGGAGGATTGATGCTGGATTCCTTTGGAAAGAGAGTGGGATTCAGCC
Organism: Rhinatrema bivittatum; assembly: GCF_901001135.1. Lineage (NCBI taxonomy): Eukaryota > Metazoa > Chordata > Amphibia > Gymnophiona > Rhinatrematidae > Rhinatrema > Rhinatrema bivittatum. Next base: position 821,499,392 of record NC_042615.1, read on the forward strand.
TGCCTTCAATGAGGAGGCAGGTGAGAGACTGAGGAGGGGGAGGAAGTGAGAAAATTAGGGAGAGGGATAAGGACTGCAAAGGCCCCATCATTGGTCCCATCATTGGTCTCACATTTCCAAATCATTAAATATTTGAGCATGCTACACCAATACCTCTTAATCCAGATGTAACCTCAGTTTTTGAAGTCTTCACTCCTATAGAAATAACCGCCAGTTCGTATTTACTTAACCCTGTTCTGTAGACGTAAACTTTTCATGAAGACTGTAATCTGTAAGCAACTGTATTTATTATAAGAATTTGTATTTACTATCTATATTTATTATTTAGCTATTAACATTGTTTCTGTTACCACTTGGTACTATTCTCTCCTTTACCTCAAACTCTAAGTTCCTACTAAGTTAGCCATGTTATTTATACCCAATCGTTGAATGTAATTGTATATTTGTTTAATTGTTCAATCTGTTTGATGTAATTTTCTGTTCCTTGTTTTGTGTAAACCGAAGTGGTATGCACTAGTGCATGAACTCCGGTATATAAAAGCCTTTAAATAAATAAATAAATAAATAAGAGAGGGTACAGGGAGGGAGAGATGAAGGTGGCATGTTTGAGAAGGAACCTCAGGGCAACTCAAGCAGATGGTGGAAAAGTGCAGGTACTCAGTACCAGAACAAACCTTGAAAAAAAGTTCTCATGATTGGACCTTGTGTGCTGTTTTAGTTTAATTTAGAATTTTATTATCTATGTACTTGTGTAATCTGCCCTAGATAAATTGTATATTTGGAAGCTGCGCATTGTAAATATTGTTAAAGAAATAAATAATGTGTGCATCTAGTACATAAGAATATATGACTTGTCATACTGGGTCAGATCAAACGCCCATCAAGCCCAGTATCATATTTCCAAAAGTTTACAAGCTAGGTCATAGGAGCCAGGCAGGATCCCAAGGGATAGATAGATTCCAACCTGATCATCCCAAGAATAAGCAGTGGATATCTGCAACTCCACCTTAATAAGGATTAATGGACTTTTCCTCCAGGAACTTGTCCAAATCCTTTTCTAAACGCAGCTACACTAATAGGTTTCACCACATCCTCTGGCAATGAATTTCAGAGCTTAATATAGCATTGAGTAAAAAAAATATTTTCCATATTAGTGTAGGGTGATATCTCCTGTTTACCAATGATGCACCAGTTATGAATTATAATAGCCATGCACAGAATACATTCTGACAGGCCCTCAATCTGCTATAGCAGGAGAAGGACTTTTACCCAGTTGTTCCAATCAGTGTTGGAAGTCTTATCCAATGTTTCTATTTGTAGTTCCTGTGCAAATAAAGAAACCTTACAGAAGAGACACTTAAGATCCTAAGCAGATGGCAGGGACATTCAAGAAAAGAGCAGCCTGAGACAATGCTGACGCTCTGACACAGCTTGGTGTGACTTTGTGACAGTTTCTTCCCCAAAGAAACTGGGAGGGGAAGGGACCTGCCAACGTGGCAGGACCCCCCCTGAAATAACGGGGGGAGAAAAAGACCTGCAATGCGGCAAGAGACCCTCCACCCCCCACAAGGGTTTGCATGAGCTCATGCACATTTATCAGCGAAGAAGCAAAAAAAGAGTCCAGTTCTGGAAAGGGTCCAGTTTTGGAAAGAGGTTCAGTTCCATAAAGAAAAGAGGTTTGGTTCCAGAAAAGAAACAAGAAAGGATGCTGGAAAAGAGGCCTGAAAGAAGAAGAACCTCCTGGCAGAGCGACCCAAAGCCTAAAAGGGAGCAGGCCCGGACCCCCGGAGGAGCCCAAATCCTGAATGCAAACCCTGGGAGAAATCCCTGAGCGCGAGAACCTGTGCTGAGGCGTCCCTGGAAGTGAAAGGAAGGCCAAAGCTGGCCAGATCTCCCTGCCATCCCAGAGGGTGAGAACCAGCCCTGCCAGCTCTGCCAGCCAAGCCAGAAAGCCAGGAAGCGAGCCTCTCCCCTGCCCTCGCTCGCCAGCACTCCAGCCAGAACCTGCTTCAGAGGTGAACCGAGGAATCACCTGAACGTTGGAATCAGGAGTAAGAAAGTTAGCCACAATTATTTATATCAAAGCAGGCTAAGGTCTATGGCAGGTTTTGTTAGTAGCCAGGATGTTACAGATAGGAATTATTGTTATTTTCTAAATGTTATGTCCTGCCAAATCTGATAAATAAAAGTCTATTTCTGAGGAGAACCCACACTATCTTTTACCTGACTTGTGATCACAAGGAAGGTGGGAGGGGCAGCTGGCAGTGTCTTGTAACAGACAGATCCCTGCACCCGCCTACACACTGGAGCCTCCTCTGAGACAGGATAAACAGTCTGCTGCTTCCCTGAGACAGGATATTTATTTTATTTTTATATTCTGCTTTTTGCACTTTTTTCAGCACTTCAAAGTGGATTGCATTCAGGTCCTGTAGGTATTTCCCTATCCCTAGAGGCCTTATAATCGAAGTTTGTACCTGAGGCAATGGAGGGTAAAGTGACTTGCCCAAGGTCACAAGGAGCGACAGTGAGACTCGAACACTGGTCTCCCGGTTCATAGCCCACTGCTCTAACCACTAGTTTTCTATGGGCTTCCACAGTTTTCTTGCCCTTGTCAGTGGCTTTCTGAATGATGTGATTAGTCTGTTCCCATAGTTCATGCAATTCCTGGGTGGAGAGAAAAACCACTGGAGAAGGCATTATCACGGCTATTGGCAGCGGGGGCAAAGGTTGTTTTGCATAGACCTTTGGAAAGGTGAAGATCTGGTGGCTACATTGAAATGGGTGATATGGGAGAACCTAGTCAGGGAAACAGAGTGGCCCAGTTGTTCTGGCACTCACTGACATGGGAGCGGAGGAAGGCCTTGAGTGTATAATTGGTGCATTCTGCTTGTCCATTCCATGAATTCGAAAAATGTGCTGTATAAATAGTCGAGCCAATTCTGGGGCCAAAGGCAAACCATGGAGTGGAATAAAATGGGCCATTCTGGAAAATCCATCCACAACAACCCAAATGACCATGTTCCCATCAGACGGGAAGATACATAATGAAGTCTTAGCTATGTGGGTCCCTGGTTTATCAGGAATAGGCAAAGGTTGGAACAATCCACAAAGTCGATTTCGGGGACTTTTATTTGCCGCACAGGTGGGACAGGATTCAACATACCTCTTGGTATCTAGTCTCCACTGGGGCCACCAATAATGATAAGAAACAAGATCTCTCATCCAGCCATTTCAGGGTGTCTTGCTAAATGAAAGTCATGAGCCCAATAAAGAACCTTCTGCCTCAGTCACCTGGGTACCATTGTCTTCCCCAAAAGTACCGTGAAGGTAGCGGCGAACAAGATTTGAGCCAGATCAATAATATAGCGAGTTGGGTCAGGAGTGTCATCGGGAAGAAAACTTCTAGATAAGGCATCTGCTCGCTGATTCTTTTCAGAAGGTCAAAAGCATAAATTAAAATTGAATTGACTGAAAAACAGCGCCCAGCAGGCCTGTCGTGGATTTAGATGTTGAGCTTGTGAAAGTTACCCCAGGTTCCTATGATCTATATACATTGTAACTGTATATTTGGCTCCCTCTAATAGATGATACCAATCCTCAAGAGTGGACTTTACTGTTAGGAATTCTCGATCTCCGATGGCATAATTTTTCTCTGCCGGAGAAAGTTTTCTAGAAAAATAAGTGCAGGTAAGTATCTTCCCTGATTCTGAAGGTTGCAGAAGAATTGCCCCTACTCCTAGTGCTGAGGCATCGACCTCCATGGTGAAAGGTTTAGTAGGGTCCAGTAGTTGAAGACAAGGGTCTTCGATGAATTTTTCTTTTAAACACTGAAAGGTATGGACAGCCTCGGAAGACCACTTCTGAATCTCTGCCCCTTTCCTTGTCATTGCAATAAACTGACGATGGTAATTGGAAAAACCCAAAAAACGTTGTAGGGCCTTGAGGCCTTTGGGTTGAGGACAGTCTACAATGGCCTTGAGTTTCCCTGGATACATATGTAGGCCAGTCCGAGAGACAATATAGCCTAGGAAGGGTAGCTCTTCTTTGTGGAACAAGCATTTTCCTAGTTTAGCAAATAACCGGTTCTCTTGAAGATACTGGAGAACTTGTCGAACATGAATCTGGTGTTAATCTTTAGTTCTGGAAAAATAAGGATGTCGTCCAGGTAAACCAGAACGTGAGAATACAAGAGGCTTAAAATACAGCCGAGGCATTACAGAGTCCAAAAGGCAATACTGTTGCAACCGTCGCTGCTTGACGCCCTCACTCCGCCCTCTTTACCTCTGTGGCGACCCCCATAGGGTCTGATGGACGGTTAACTGCCGCGGCGTCTCCTGGCCGTCTCTTTCCGGCGTCCCCGGACCGGCTCGACACTGCGGATCCGCCATGTTGCCTGATGACGTAGGGCGCGCTCTCCGATTGATGTACCAGCAAGGGCGCGAACCTCGGGGGTGTCCCCCTGAGATGACGTCATCCACTTCCAATATAAAAGGTCTCAGTATTTGCTAATGAATCGAGTTAGTAAGGAGAAAGTCTTCGCTTCAAGCGAGGATTGACTTAGGACTCATTTGTCTCTCTATACTAGGTAGCTCCCACAGTTTATTCTCCCAGCAATGCTAGAGGGCCGGCAGTATGGGATACCCTGGGACTGGGGCCCAGGGACACGGGATATGTGAGGGACCTGATAGAGAAGTGGGGGTAAATAGTGGGGCATTTTCATCATAGCATAAAGGATGGGCGGCTTCCCTGTGAGAAGCAGGAAGAATTTCAGATGCCTCATAATTGGCTCATTCAAGATGTTGGCACTTGCTGGAATTCCTCCTTTCTGATGCTTCAGAGGTCACTGGAGCTGCAGACATTACTTTAGGACCTGTGTCTGGGAATGGAGATGGGTGTGGATTGTCCCCTGGATCCTCATGATTGGGCAGAGATGAGGGAGATGATGTAAGTCCAGAAGGCCTTCAAGGATGCCCTGGAGGATCTGAGCTCCATCAATGCCACCCTAGGTGGGGTCATCCCCATAGTAAATGTTCTGGATGAGAAGTCAGAGGGTTTCTGTGAGAAAGAGGCATTGAAAGCAGAGATTTTACAGTTTGAGGACTCCTTGCCTCAGCAGGAACAAGAGAGAGAGAGGGAGACCTCTGACAGCAGACAGTACTTACACGCTTGCCAATGGGTGAAAGGAAAAAGAATTGTTTAAGATAAGTTTGATCAGCTGAGCTAAGGATGCATTCAGACGTTAGTCCTCAGGGTGCTCCCACTGACCCCACATCATGTGACTATAAAACATCTGTGAGAACAGGAGAAGGAGACAACAGATGCCCAGGCTTGTGGTAAAAGAATTAGGGTCACAAGGGAAAGCAAGTTGTTTCTCAATCTGAAGTACTCTGTAGAAGTGAGGAGAGCGTGCGTCTCTTGAAGCAGGCTCTCAGATGTGCAAAAAAACAGGGTCAATATGGAAAGTCATGTTTATAAAGGGAGAGGGATAGACAGAGGGAGAGAATTCTAAACGTCTAGGGGTAAAAGAGCCCTGCAGCTTTCCTGGACCCTTTTAAAGAGCAGCAAAGCAAAATATTATACTGTATTATAATTATATGGTTTTTGCCCTTATTATCTCTGCACCGTTACGTTCTGAATCTTAACTGAGCAAATAATAATAAAGCACTGCTATACCTGGAGTCTACAGTGCCCTGCCTCAGGGTGTGAGTATGGTGTGTTGTGTTTCAGTGCAGCCAGTCCTGTCAGGGAAGTGCCTGCAGGATACTGGTCTTGTGCCCTGGGTACTGGGTCTCACCAGGGCTGGCTTGCCTGGGGGATACTGACCTTGTGTCTAACCACACACAGTGAACCTGTACCAGGGGCTCACAGGATGTCACTTAAATAAAGGAGATACTGGTGGGTAGGGGGTGTGAACAGGAGCACTAGAAGCAGAGACACAGTGGGTGTATAGTGCAGGAAAGAGTGGCCACTACAGAGAGTAGTGTGAGCATGAGTGCACCCTCTCAGTTACCACTTCATCTCCCACTTCAATGTGCCACAGCCTCGCTGCCCTCACAGGACATCTCTCTTGATGCCGGCCATAGCTAGAACAGCTGCAGCTGTAAATGGCTGTAAATAATTATCCCAAGTCTCAGTTTCTGTAAACAGAGGTGGGATTCACACACAGAGCTTTTGATATGTGCAATGTTAAGTGTGTGCCAGTCAATAACCCCAGGAGCAGCCAGGAGGAACTGAAGCAGAAATCAATCAAGTATTTTCAATGTGAACCTATGCATGTTACCCCCTTAATGTATCTGTAGAGTTAAAAGGATCCAAACCAGAGATCAGTGAATACAAACACATAAACTCATTATTAAAACACAACAGCTATTGAAACTATTGTCAAATAGTAAATTGCTCTTACCAAGAATGATATCAAGTCTTCATAAAAAGGTCTCTGAAAGAAATAGAAATGGAAATGATTAAAATGCACAACTTGAAGAAGCCCTGACTCCAATTGGCCGGATTTAATGTCCATCATTGCAGGGTCCCAGAAGGAGCCCGGGTGCGTGGTCTCAGCCAAGGACTGCCCCTGCAATGATCACACAAGGGGGGGGGATTATAAAACAGAATAAAATCCTGGGGTAATTGTAAATGAGGGCTCATGGCATCAGGAGTCCCTCCCTGCTTCCAACTGAGCGGGAGACCCAATGGAGCAGGAGGAAACTGCAGGGTAAGAGAAAAATGTACATCTCAGAGTTCCCCCCAAATTACCAAACCAGGATATAGCAGGATAAATATAAAACTAATACCCAAACACACACAGACTTTATCATCTCTGAATCATTCCAGGCCTGAATTCTGAGGGCAATTTCAAATGATTTTACTGAACCTTTAGCTGGGTAAAAGTGGGGGCTGACATTTGCCCTCCCCCTCTGTGGGTAAGAGAAGCTGCATCCTACATAAGAACAAAAGAACATAAAAAGTTGCCATACTGGTCAGACCAAGGTCCGTCAAGCTCAGCAACCTGTTTCCAACAGTGGCCAATCCAAGTCACAAGTACCTGGCAAGGACCCAAACACTGAATAAATCCCAAGCTACTAAACCTTATTGATTAATAGCAGTTTATAGACTTCTCCGCTAGAAATTTATCCAAACCTTTTTTAAACCCAGTTTCACTAACTGCTGTAACCACATCCACTGGCAATGAATTCCAGAGCTTAACTATGCGCTGAGTGGAAAAACATTTTCTATGATTTGTTTTAAAAGAGCTACTTCCTAACTTCATGGAGTGCTCCCTGGTCCTTCTATTATCTGAGAGAGTAAATAACTGATTAAATTTAACTTTCATGATTTAGCAAATCTCTACCATATCCCCCCTCAGCCTTCTCTTCTCCAAGCTGAACAGCCCTAACCTCTTCAGCCTTTCCTCATAGGGGAGCCGTTCCTTGCCTTTTATCATTTTGGTCGCCCTTCTCTGCACTTTCTGCAGTGCAACTATACCTTTTTTGAGAAGGGGCAAACAGAATTGCACACAGTATTCCGGCTGTGGTCTCATCTCTGTTTAGTATCTTGTCCACTATGATTACTAGCCCATAATTGCTCTCCTTTAATTGAAGATTTCTTTACTGTTCTCCCTTAGCCGGAAAAGATTATTATCCTAGGTGATTTCAGCTGCACCTTGATTTAATCCATTTCTCTAATTCCACTGAACATTTCTTAAGTGCCATGAATGCCCTTGACTGGCATCAATTTATTTCTGCTCCTACTCATAAGCCTGGACACACCCTAGACTTGCTCTTTCTAAATCCTTCATTTTTCCCTGCTCAGATCACTACTTAATCAACACCGCCATTAGATTTAATCATTCCCAACTTAACTCAACTCCCCCACTTGCTCCTATTCACAAAGGGCCAGATTTTATAACAAGCGCGCGGGCGTAGATTTGTTCACGCAACCCGGCGCGAACAAATCTACGCCCTATTTTATAACACGCGCACGCTGCCGCGCGCGTGTTATAAAATCCAGGGTCGGCGCACACAGGGGGGTGCACCGACCCTGGATTTTATAACAAGCGCGCGGGTGTAGATTTGTTACGCAACCCGGCGCGAACAAATCTACGCCCTATTTTATAACACGCGCACGCTGCCGCGCGCATGTTATAAAATCCAGGGTCGGTGCACGCAGGGGGGTGCACAATTGTGCAAGCTGCGCGCGCCGAGCTTGCACAATTGTGCACCCCCCTGCCCTAACTAACCCCCCCCTGACCTTTATTGAAGAAGTTTCGCCTGCCTCCGGGCAGGCGTAACTTGCGCGCGCTGGCTCTCCATCCCCTGGCCCGGTGGCTGTTCCGGAGGCCTCGGTCCCGCCCCCCCGAACGCCCCCGGACCTGCGCCCCGCCCCCGCCCCCACCCCAGAATGCCCATTTTTTCAAGCCCCGGGACTTACGTGCATCCCAGGGCTTGCGTGCGCCGCTGAGCCTATGCAAGATAGGTTCGGCGCGCGCAGCAGGAGGCAGGAGTAGGTTCTCGGGGTTGTGCACGTATCTTACGCACGCACCCCTTTGAAAATCTCCCCCAAAGGAAACCATGCGGAACCATCTGCCTTTATATAAACATTACTCCCTTTAATTTCTTCTAGACCTGCTGCCTTTTATTCAATCATTGGTCATAAAACCCTCAGTCCTACCTATACATTTTTATTGATGCAAAATATTATAGATGTTTTTTAAAAAGGATTTATGTTAGCACTCTTTCCATTTCATTGATTTTATACAAATGATTCTATTCATTTGCCGCTGACTTTGGCCAAACATTTCGCCAGCAAAGACAAAAATATTGCATCAATGCTGGTGATTTAAGGTCTTTTCTTCTGTTTCCCATGGACATTTAATCTGGCAGTCAGCAATTGAATGAATGTTAAACATCTCGTGAAAGTAATTGTTTTGTTCAAGTCTTCATACTTACTTTCACTGGGACCTGTTTGTTTGGAATTTTCCTTTAATTTCTGACGTACCTGATACTGATCCTCAAGAAATGGTGAACACATGGGATTCTGCTTTACTTAGCACTATTGACAAACTCGCTCCCATTCGAACATTAACCAGTAACAGAACCCGCTACGCACCCTGGTATACTCGTGACTTAGCTTTGCATTAAAAAAATTCCATCAGTCAGAAAGTGTTTGAAAAAAACACAAAACTGCTAGGAATCTGAATCTTTTTAACAATCAACTCTCATCATATGAATCTGCCCAAAAAGCTCACTTTTCAAGACACATTCAACATGCTAACAAAAATCCTAAAGTCCTGTTTAACACTGTTAAATCTATTACACCACATCATAATCATAACTGAAAATATCCCGATGCCAGCTCTTCATATGAGCTTATGCGTCTCATTTGGAAAATTCTTTCACTCAAAAATTCAAAATTTAGTTGACACATTTCCTACCACATTGCTGATGCTTCCAACCATCTCCCGTGTCAGTGCTTTGGACACATTTGAAACTGTCGCTAGCACATAAATCTAACAAATAATCACCAAAATGAAATCTTATATGCAGACCTCTCTCACCATATTCCACTGTTCTTCTCAAACTCTTCATAGATAATATAATATTATCCATTGCTAACATTGTTAACTCTTTCTTATCCTCTGGTAATCTCCTGGATTCTCTATAAATTGCTGTTAGCAGTCTATGGGTACACCATCAATCAAACTGATTGACAGATGAGGTAAGATTGACTGCAGCCAATCATCGTTCACTTCCATTATAAGCCCTACCCACTCCCCATAGAAGTCAATGAGGGCGTAGCCACCCCCTCCCACTTCCTACTGCCCTCAACCCTGCCCCTGCCCATGCTCCTCCCTCAATAGAAGTGAATGGAGAGGCCCCTCCAATGCCCCGCCACCAAACCATCCCCCCTATGATGTCACTGGTTGCCCTGCTCACACCCTGCCCCAAGCCACACCCCGTATGATGTCACGGGTATGACATTACTGGAAGTCCACCCCCTCAATACCCCCCAAAAACACACTCCCTAGAACATCATCAGAAAGGGTCCTGTCACTTTTTTAATGACTGTAAACTCGACGTCAACAATCAATTAGTTCAAATATTTCAAAAGATCAAATTTTTAAGAACCAAATCCCATTAAACAAGATACCACTGTTTGAACATTAAGTGCAAGTAGTTTATAGACCTTCATACCATCCTGCAGGCTTTTTGAGCATCTCTGCTCTTTGTTTAAGCCACTTATGGGATCATCTTTAATCATAGGTCTTTAATTCACCCGTGTTCAAATTTTCTTTTTCTTTTTATATTTTTTTTGGCAAATTTTCATTTAAATAAAATATGTTGTAAGCTATTTCAAAGTAAGATATTCGATTTCTCTTATCATTTCACTTTTAAAGTGATAAGTTCAAGGTACTTCCCTTATGATGGTGACAGAGTACAGTTCGATGTGATCACGTTTCGTGTCCAAAGCTGCCTCAGGAACTTCACCTAGATAGGATTTTAGACAGTGCTGGGGAGGAGCCGGCTGTCGTGGTACATGTGGGCACCAACGACATAGGAAAATGTGGGAGGGAAGTTCTGGAAACCAAAGTTAGGCTCTTAGGTAGAAAGCTTAAATCCAGAACCTCCAGGGTAGCATTCTCTGAAATGCTCCCTGTTCCACGCGCAGGTCACCAGAGGCAGGCAGAGCTCCGGAGTCTCAATGCGTGGATGAGACGATGGTGAAAGGAAGAGGGATTCAGTTTTGTTAGGAACTGGGGAACCTTTTGGGGAAGGGGGAATCTCTTCTGAAGGGATGGGCTCACCTTAACCAGGGTGGAACCAGACTGCTGGCGCTAACCTTTAAAAAGAAGATAGAGCAGCTTTTAAACTAGAACAAAGGGGAAAACCGACAGTCGCTCAGCAGTGCATGCTTCGGAGAAAGGTATCTTCAAAGGATACTAATGATGCATTAGAATTAGGGCATCCCGACAGTGAGGATCCAATAATAAGAAAAGTAGTCAAAGTGCCTGTAACTAAAAACTCACCTGAGCTAACCAATTCTAACTTATCCCTATCAATTAAAAAGCAGAATGAAAATAGAAACAAAAAACAAACTTTGAAATGTTTGAATGCTAATGCCAGAAGTCTAAGAAGTAAGATGGGAGAATTAGAATGTATAGCAGTGAATGATGACATAGACTTAATTGGCATCTCAGAGACATGGTGGAAGGAGAATAACCAATGGGACAGTGCTATACCGGGGTACAAATTATATCGCAATGACAGAGAGGAGCACCCGAGAGGCGGTGTGGCGCTTTATGTCCGGGATGGCATAGAGTCCAACAGGATAAACATCCTGCATGAGTCTAAATGCAAAATTGAGTCTTTATGGGTGGAAATCCCTTGTGTGTTGGGGAAGACTATAGTGATAGGAGTATACTACCTTCCACCTGGTGAAGATGGTGAGACGGACAGTGAAATGCTAAGAGAAATTAGGGAAGCTAACCAAATTGGTAGTGCAGTAATAATGGGAGACTTCAATTACCCCAATATTGACTGGGTAAATGTATCATCGGGACATGCTAGAGATATAAAATTCCTGGATGGAATAAATGACATTTTTATGGAGCAATTGGTTCAGGAACCGAAGAGAGAGGGAATAATTTTAGATCTAATTCTCAGTGGAGCACAGGATTTGGTGAGAGAGGTAACAGTGGTGGGGCCACTTATGTTCAAATTTGAATTAATGACTGGAAGAGGAACAGTATGCAAATCCACGGCTCTCGTGCTAAACTTTCAAAAGGGAAACTTTGATAAAATGAGAAAAATTGTTAGAAAAAAATTGAAAGGAGCAGCTACAAAAGTAAAAAATGTGCAAGAGGCGAGGTCATTGTTAAAAAATACAATTCTGGAAGCACAGTCCAGATGTATTCCACACATTTAAGAAAGGTGGAAAGAAGGCAAAACGATTACCGGCATGGTTAAAAGTGGAGGTGAAAGAAGCTATTTTAGCCAAAAGATCTTCATTCAAAAATTGGAAGAAGGCTCCAACAGAAGAAAATAGGATAATGCAGTGGTTCTCAACCCTGTCCTGGGGACCCCCCCAGTCAGTCGGGTTTTCAGGATATCCACAATGAATATGCATGAGAAAATTTGCATGTTGTGGAAGCAGTGCATGCAAATTTTCTCTCATGCATATTCATTGTGGATATCCTGAAAATCCGACTGGCTGGGGGGTCCCCAGGACAGGGTTGAGAACCACTGGAATAATGCATAAACGTTGGCAAGTTAAATGTAAGACATTGATAAGACAGGCTAAGAGAGAATTTGAAAAGAAGTTGGCTGTAGAGGCAAAAACTCACAATAAAAACTTTAAAAAATATATCCGAAGCAGAAAGCCTGTGAGGAAGTCAGTTGGAACGTTAGATGATCGAGGGGTTAAAGGGGCACTTAGAGAAGATAAGGCCATCGCGGAAAGATTAAATAATTTCTTTGCTTCGGTGTTTACTGAAGAGGATGTTGGGGAGGTACCCATACTGGAGAAGGCTTTCATGGGTAATGATTCAGATGGACTGAATCAAATCACGGTGAACCTAGAAAATGTGGCAGACCTGATTGACAAACTGAAGAGTAGTAAATCACCTGGACTGGATGGTATACACCCCAGAGTTCTGAAGGAACTAAAAAATGAAATTTAACACCTATTAGTAAAAATTTGTAACCTATAATTAAAATCATCCATTGTACCAGAAGACTGGAGGATAGCAAATGTAACCCCAATATTTAAAAAGGGCTCCAGGGGTGATCCGGGAAACTACAGACCAGTTAGCCTGACTTCAGTGGAAAGTGTTCTAAACATCAAAATCACAGAACATATAGAAAGACATGGTTTAATGGAACAAAGTCAGCATGGCTTTACCCAGGGCAAGTCTTGCCTCACAAATCTGCATCACTTTTTTGAAGGAGTTAATAAACATGTGGATAAAGTTGAACCGGTAGATATAGTATACTTGGATTTTTAGAAGGCGTTTGACAAAGTTCCTCATGAGAGGCTTCTATGAAAAGTAAAATGTCATGGGATAGGTGGCGATGTCCTTTTGTGGATTGCAAACTGGCTAAAAGACAGGAAACAGAGAGTAGGATTAAATGGACAATTTTCTCAGTGGAAGGGAGTGGACAGTGGAGTGCCTCAGGGATCTGTATTGGGACCCTTACTTTTCAATACATTTATAAATGATCTGGAAAGAAATACGACGAGTGAGATAATCAAATTTGCAGATGACACAAAATTGTTCAGAGTAGTTAAATCACAAGCGGATTGTGATAAATTGCAGGAAGACCTTGTGAGACTGGAAAATTGGGCATCCAAATGGCAGATGAAATTTAATGTGGATAAGTGCAAGGTGATGCATATAGGGAAAAATAACCCATGCTATAATTACACAATGTTGGGTTCTGTATTAGGTGCTACAACCCAAGAAAGAGATCTAGGTGTCATAGTGGATAACACATTGAAATCGTCGGTTCAGTGTGCTGCGGCAGTCAAAAAAGCAAACAGAATGTTGGGAATTATTTGAAAGGGAATGGTGAATAAAACGGAAAATGTCATAATGCCTCTGTGTCGCTCCATGGTGAGACCGCACCTTGAATACTGTGTAGAATTCTGGTCGCGGCATCTCAAAAAAGATATAATTGCGATGGAGAAGGTACAGAGAAGGGCTACCAAAATGATAAGGGGAATGGAACAACTCCCCTATGAGGAAAGACTAAAGAGGTTAGGACTTTTCAGCTTGGAGAAGAGACGACTGAGGGGGGATATGATAGAGGTGTTTAAAATCATGAGAGGTCTAGAACGGGTAGATGTGAATCGGTTATTTACTCTTTCGGATAGTAGAAAGACTAGGGGGCACTCCATGAAGTTAGCATGGGGCACATTTAAAACTAATCGGAGAAAGTTCTTTTTTACTCAACGCACAATTAAACTCTGGAATTTGTTGCCAGAGGATGTGGTTAGTGCAGTTAGTATAGCTGTGTTTAAAAAAGGATTGGATAAGTTCTTGGAGGAGAAGTCCATTACCTGCAAGTTCACTTAAAGAATAGCCACTGCCATTAGCAATGGTAACATGGAATAGACTTAGTTTTTGGGTACTTGCCAGGTTTTTATGGCCTGGATTGGCCACTATTGGAAACAGGATGCTGGGCTTGATGGACCCTTGGTCTGACCCAGTATGGCATTTTCTTATGTTCTTATGTTACTGACCAAGGAGCATGGACACTCACTATAGAAACATTTTGTACGAAAAGAACAATTTTCCATCGGCTTCTCATTCCAATGTGGAGACAATGAGGACCACACATTACAGGGGAGATATGATCTGTACATACAGCGCCAAGAGCATACGACCCCCACGCGCTGTATCAGTGGCAAAGCTTTGTGATCCCCTTTGAAGTGTCAGCATTGCAAATATTACACCGGTCCTTCGAAAACCAACACATCTCATATGGGGAAAAGAGAACAAACAGGACTGAAACAGATCACTACACAGAGAACGGCACTCAGAGAAAACCTTTCTATGATTACACAGAGAGAACATGGTTAGACCCTCATCACATACAGAATAAGTAAGCACAAATTATTAATAGAAATTCACAGACAGAAACGGAACTGGAAACCCAGGAAACCAGAATCTGCTTACAGTGCAGCACTGGAGAAATGGAAACAGAAATGCATTTCCTCCTGCAGGATGCAAAATACAAAGGAAAGGGATCATAGATGCTGCATATTCACATTTCCAAAGCTGACATTCGAATCAGTAAACCTGCAGATTTTGGCCCCAGACAAACTCCTGTCCTCTCACAAGAATGACGGGGGCTTAGCAGTTACATTAAGACCCCTTGTAGGTAACCATAATAAAGTCTTCATACCAGCAGCCCAAAGAAAGATATTTTATTAGATAAAGTATAAATATCCCAGGAGTGCAAAGGAATTCAGAAGCAGTCTTGGAGGGCATTGTTTACACAATAAATTGATTCCAGTTACCACACAAATGAGCTAGTTTGTTTCTTTGCATAACATTCTCCTAATTGGTTGACACTAAAACAAGATCCTCTTAATAAGTTTGCATGACTATTTTCTCTTGTATATATTAATGAAGCTGGGATTCTTGTAAGTCATGTGATTTCCTGGAAATTGAGTCTAGATGGCAGGAAGTAAACTTAAGTATGAGCTCAACACACCTTTTGACCTTAACCTATATTCTAACATTTCAGCATATTCTCTCATGTCAGCAACCTTAAATTAGTTTTTACAAGCCTGATCAGTGTGATTTTCACAGTGAACTGATGACTGCTTCATAGGAAAACCTTTTCAGAGCACCCTAATCCCCAAACCTTATACATAGAAATGGTCGGATAATGATGAGGGCTAAGTGGCCCTAACATAAGTCTTCCTGTTGATAAACACACACAAGAATAATGATGGGGCCTTAGCAGCCCTTATCCCTCTCCCTAATTTTCTCACTTCCCCTCCTCAGTCTCTCACCTGCCTCCTCATTGAAGGCAGGCTGAATCCCACTCTCTTTCCACAGGAATCCAGCATCAATCCTCCCCTTTCCCCCACTTCTCTGCCCATACAGAAGAGAAGAGAGGGTACAGGGAGGGAGAGATGAAGGTGGCATAGAATGCATGTTTGAGAAGGAACCTCAGGGCAACTCAAGCAGATGGTGGAAAAGTGCAGGTACTCAGTACCAGAACAAACCTTGAAAAAAAGTTCTCATGATTGGACCTTGTGTGCTGTTTTAGTTTAATTTAGAATTTTATTATCTATGTACTTGTGTAATCTGCCCTAGATAAATTGTATATTTGGAAGCTGCGCATTGTAAATATTGTTAAAGAAATAAATAATGTGTGCATCTAGTACATAAGAATATATGACTTGTCATACTGGGTCAGATCAAACGCCCATCAAGCCCAGTATCATGTTTCCAAAAGTTTACAAGCCAGGTCATAGGAGCCAGGCAGGATCCCAAGGGATAGATAGATTCCAACCTGATCATCCCAAGAATAAGCAGTGGATATCTGCAACTCCACCTTAATAAGGATTAATGGACTTTTCCTCCAGGAACTTGTCCAAATCCTTTTCTAAACGCAGCTACACTAATAGGTTTCACCACATCCTCTGGCAATGAATTTCAGAGCTTAATATAGCATTGAGTAAAAAAAATATTTTCCATATTAGTGTAGGGTGATATCTCCTGTTTACCAATGATGCACCAGTTATGAATTATAATAGCCATGCACAGAATACATTCTGACAGGCCCTCAATCTGCTATAGCAGGAGAAGGACTTTTACCCAGTTGTTCCAATCAGTGTTGGAAGTCTTATCCAATGTTTCTATTTGTAGTTCCTGTGCAAATAAAGAAACCTTACAGAAGAGACACTTAAGATCCTAAGCAGATGGCAGGGACATTCAAGAAAAGAGCAGCCTGAGACAATGCTGACGCTCTGACACAGCTTGGTGTGACTTTGTGACAGTTTCTTCCCCAAAGAAACTGGGAGGGGAAGGGACCTGCCAACGTGGCAGGACCCCCCCTGAAATAACGGGGGGAGAAAAAGACCTGCAATGCGGCAAGAGACCCTCCACCCCCCACAAGGGTTTGCATGAGCTCATGCACATTTATCAGCGAAGAAGCAAAAAAAGAGTCCAGTTCTGGAAAGGGTCCAGTTTTGGAAAGAGGTTCAGTTCCATAAAGAAAAGAGGTTTGGTTCCAGAAAAGAAACAAGAAAGGATGCTGGAAAAGAGGCCTGAAAGAAGAAGAACCTCCTGGCAGAGCGACCCAAAAGCCTAAAAGGGAGCAGGCCCGGACCCCCGGAGGAGCCCAAATCCTGAATGCAAACCCTGGGAGAAATCCCTGAGCGCGAGAACCTGTGCTGAGGCGTCCCTGGAAGTGAAAGGAAGGCCAAAGCTGGCCAGATCTCCCTGCCATCCCAGAGGGTGAGAACCAGCCCTGCCAGCTCTGCCAGCCAAGCCAGAAAGCCAGGAAGCGAGCCTCTCCCCTGCCCTCGCTCGCCAGCACTCCAGCCAGAACCTGCTTCAGAGGTGAACTGAGGAATCACCTGAACGTTGGAATCAGGAGTAAGAAAGTTAGCCACAATTATTTATATCAAAGCAGGCTAAGGTCTATGGCAGGTTTTGTTAGTAGCCAGGATGTTACAGATAGGAATTATTGTTATTTTCTAAATGTTATGTCCTGCCAAATCTGATAAATAAAAGTCTATTTCTGAGGAGAACCCACACTATCTTTTACCTGACTTGTGATCACAAGGAAGGTGGGAGGGGCAGCTGGCAGTGTCTTGTAACAGACAGATCCCTGCACCCGCCTACACACTGGAGCCTCCTCTGAGACAGGATAAACAGTCTGCTGCTTCCCTGAGACAGGATATTTATTTTATTTTTATATTCTGCTTTTTGCACTTTTTTCAGCACTTCAAAGTGGATTGCATTCAGGTCCTGTAGGTATTTCCCTATCCCTAGAGGCCTTATAATCGAAGTTTGTACCTGAGGCAATGGAGGGTAAAGTGACTTGCCCAAGGTCACAAGGAGCGACAGTGAGACTCGAACACTGGTCTCCCGGTTCATAGCCCACTGCTCTAACCACTAGTTTTCTATGGGCTTCCACAGTTTTCTTGCCCTTGTCAGTGGCTTTCTGAATGATGTGATTAGTCTGTTCCCATAGTTCATGCAATTCCTGGGTGGAGAGAAAAACCACTGGAGAAGGCATTATCACGGCTATTGGCAGCGGGGGCAAAGGTTGTTTTGCATAGACCTTTGGAAAGGTGAAGATCTGGTGGCTACATTGAAATGGGTGATATGGGAGAACCTAGTCAGGGAAACAGAGTGGCCCAGTTGTTCTGGCACTCACTGACATGGGAGCGGAGGAAGGCCTTGAGTGTATAATTGGTGCATTCTGCTTGTCCATTCCATGAATTCGAAAAATGTGCTGTATAAATAGTCGAGCCAATTCTGGGGCCAAAGGCAAACCATGGAGTGGAATAAAATGGGCCATTCTGGAAAATCCATCCACAACAACCCAAATGACCATGTTCCCATCAGACGGGAAGATACATAATGAAGTCTTAGCTATGTGGGTCCCTGGTTTATCAGGAATAGGCAAAGGTTGGAACAATCCACAAAGTCGATTTCGGGGACTTTTATTTGCCGCACAGGTGGGACAGGATTCAACATACCTCTTGGTATCTAGTCTCCACTGGGGCCACCAATAATGATAAGAAACAAGATCTCTCATCCAGCCATTTCAGGGTGTCTTGCTAAATGAAAGTCATGAGCCCAATAAAGAACCTTCTGCCTCAGTCACCTGGGTACCATTGTCTTCCCCAAAAGTACCGTGAAGGTAGCGGCGAACAAGATTTGAGCCAGATCAATAATATAGCGAGTTGGGTCAGGAGTGTCATCGGGAAGAAAACTTCTAGATAAGGCATCTGCTCGCTGATTCTTTTCAGAAGGTCAAAAGCATAAATTAAAATTGAATTGACTGAAAAACAGCGCCCAGCAGGCCTGTCGTGGATTTAGATGTTGAGCTTGTGAAAGTTACCCCAGGTTCCTATGATCTATATACATTGTAACTGTATATTTGGCTCCCTCTAATAGATGATACCAATCCTCAAGAGTGGACTTTACTGTTAGGAATTCTCGATCTCCGATGGCATAATTTTTCTCTGCCGGAGAAAGTTTTCTAGAAAAATAAGTGCAGGTAAGTATCTTCCCTGATTCTGAAGGTTGCAGAAGAATTGCCCCTACTCCTAGTGCTGAGGCATCGACCTCCATGGTGAAAGGTTTAGTAGAGTCCAGTAGTTGAAGACAAGGGTCTTCGATGAATTTTTCTTTTAAACACTGAAAGGTATGGACAGCCTCGGAAGACCACTTCTGAATCTCTGCCCCTTTCCTTGTCATTGCAATAAACTGACGATGGTAATTGGAAAAACCCAAAAAACGTTGTAGGGCCTTGAGGCCTTTGGGTTGAGGACAGTCTACAATGGCCTTGAGTTTCCCTGGATACATATGTAGGCCAGTCCGAGAGACAATATAGCCTAGGAAGGGTAGCTCTTCTTTGTGGAACAAGCATTTTCCTAGTTTAGCAAATAACCGGTTCTCTTGAAGATACTGGAGAACTTGTCGAACATGAATCTGGTGTTAATCTTTAGTTCTGGAAAAATAAGGATGTCGTCCAGGTAAACCAGAATGTGAGAATACAAGAGGCTTAAAATACAGCTGAGGCATTACAGAGTCCAAAAGGCAATACTGTTGCAACCGTCGCTGCTTGACGCCCTCACTCCGCCCTCTTTACCTCTGTGGCGACCCCCATAGGGTCTGATGGACGGTTAACTGCCGCGGCGTCTCCTGGCCGTCTCTTTCCGGCGTCCCCGGACCGGCTCGACACTGCGGATCCGCCATGTTGCCTGATGACGTAGGGCGCGCTCTCCGATTGATGTACCAGCAAGGGCGCGAACCTCGGGGGTGTCCCCCTGAGATGACGTCATCCACTTCCAATATAAAAGGTCTCAGTATTTGCTAATGAATCGAGTTAGTAAGGAGAAAGTCTTCGCTTCAAGCGAGGATTGACTTAGGACTCATTTGTCTCTCTATACTAGGTAGCTCCCACAGTTTATTCTCCCAGCAATGCTAGAGGGCCGGCAGTATGGGATACCCTGGGACTGGGGCCCAGGGACACGGGATATGTGAGGGACCTGATAGAGAAGTGGGGGTAAATAGTGGGGCATTTTCATCATAGCATAAAGGATGGGCGGCTTCCCTGTGAGAAGCAGGAAGAATTTCAGATGCCTCATAATTGGCTCATTCAAGATGTTGGCACTTGCTGGAATTCCTCCTATCTGATGCTTCAGAGGTCACTGGAGCTGCAGACATTACTTTAGGACCTGTGTCTGGGAATGGAGATGGGTGTGGATTGTCCCCTGGATCCTCATGATTGGGCAGAGATGAGGGAGATGATGTAAGTCCAGAAGGCCTTCAAGGATGCCCTGGAGGATCTGAGCTCCATCAATGCCACCCTAGGTGGGGTCATCCCCATAGTAAATGTTCTGGATGAGAAGTCAGAGGGTTTCTGTGAGAAAGAGGCATTGAAAGCAGAGATTTTACAGTTTGAGGACTCCTTGCCTCAGCAGGAACAAGAGAGAGAGAGGGAGACCTCTGACAGCAGACAGTACTTACACGCTTGCCAATGGGTGAAAGGAAAAAGAATTGTTTAAGATAAGTTTGATCAGCTGAGCTAAGGATGCATTCAGACGTTAGTCCTCAGGGTGCTCCCACTGACCCCACATCATGTGACTATAAAACATCTGTGAGAACAGGAGAAGGAGACAACAGATGCCCAGGCTTGTGGTAAAAGAATTAGGGTCACAAGGGAAAGCAAGTTGTTTCTCAATCTGAAGTACTCTGTAGAAGTGAGGAGAGCGTGCGTCTCTTGAAGCAGGCTCTCAGATGTGCAAAAAAACAGGGTCAATATGGAAAGTCATGTTTATAAAGGGAGAGGGATAGACAGAGGGAGAGAATTCTAAACGTCTAGGGGTAAAAGAGCCCTGCAGCTTTCCTGGACCCTTTTAAAGAGCAGCAAAGCAAAATATTATACTGTATTATAATTATATGGTTTTTGCCCTTATTATCTCTGCACCGTTACGTTCTGAATCTTAACTGAGCAAATAATAATAAAGCACTGCTATACCTGGAGTCTACAGTGCCCTGCCTCAGGGTGTGAGTATGGTGTGTTGTGTTTCAGTGCAGCCAGTCCTGTCAGGGAAGTGCCTGCAGGATACTGGTCTTGTGCCCTGGGTACTGGGTCTCACCAGGGCTGGCTTGCCTGGGGGATACTGACCTTGTGTCTAACCACACACAGTGAACCTGTACCAGGGGCTCACAGGATGTCACTTAAATAAAGGAGATACTGGTGGGTAGGGGGTGTGAACAGGAGCACTAGAAGCAGAGACACAGTGGGTGTATAGTGCAGGAAAGAGTGGCCACTACAGAGAGTAGTGTGAGCATGAGTGCACCCTCTCAGTTACCACTTCATCTCCCACTTCAATGTGCCACAGCCTCGCTGCCCTCACAGGACATCTCTCTTGATGCCGGCCATAGCTAGAACAGCTGCAGCTGTAAATGGCTGTAAATAATTATCCCAAGTCTCAGTTTCTGTAAACAGAGGTGGGATTCACACACAGAGCTTTTGATATGTGCAATGTTAAGTGTGTGCCAGTCAATAACCCCAGGAGCAGCCAGGAGGAACTGAAGCAGAAATCAATCAAGTATTTTCAATGTGAACCTATGCATGTTACCCCCCTTAATGTATCTGTAGAGTTAAAAGGATCCAAACCAGAGATCAGTGAATACAAACACATAAACTCATTATTAAAACACAACAGCTATTGAAACTATTGTCAAATAGTAAATTGCTCTTACCAAGAATGATATCAAGTCTTCATAAATATTACCCTGAAAGAAATAGAAATGGAAATGATTTAAATGCACAACTTGAAGAAGCCCTGACTCCAATTGGCCGGATTTAATGTCCATCATTGCAGGGTCCCAGAAGGAGCCCGGGTGCGTGGTCTCAGCCAAGGACTGCCCCTGCAATGATCACACAAGGGGGGGGGATTATAAAACAGAATAAAATCCTGGGGTAATTGTAAATGAGGGCTCATGGCATCAGGAGTCCCTCCCTGCTTCCAACTGAGCGGGAGACCCAATGGAGCAGGAGGAAACTGCAGGGTAAGAGAAAAATGTACATCTCAGAGTTCCCCCCAAATTACCAAACCAGGATATAGCAGAATAAATATAAAACTAATACCCAAACACACACAGACTTTATCATCTCTGAATCATTCCAGGCCTGCATTCTGAGGGCAATTTCAAATGATTTTACTGAACCTTTAGCTGGGTAAAAGTGGGGGCTGACGTTTGCCCTCCCCCTCTGTGGGTAAGAGAAGCTGCATCCTACATAAGAACAAAAGAACATAAAAAGTTGCCATACTGGTCAGACCAAGGTCCGTCAAGCTCAGCAACCTGTTTCCAACAGTGGCCAATCCAAGTCACAAGTACCTGGCAAGGACCCAAACACTGAATAGATCCCAAGCTACTAAACCTTATTGATTAATAGCAGTTTATAGACTTCTCCGCTAGAAATTTATCCAAACCTTTTTTAAACCCAGTTTCACTAACTGCTGTAACCACATCCACTGGCAATGAATTCCAGAGCTTAACTATGCGCTGAGTGGAAAAACATTTTCTATGATTTGTTTTAAAAGAGCTACTTCCTAACTTCATGGAGTGCTCCCTGGTCCTTCTATTATCTGAGAGAGTAAATAACTGATTAAATTTAACTTTCATGATTTAGCAAATCTCTACCATATCCCCCCTCAGCCTTCTCTTCTCCAAGCTGAACAGCCCTAACCTCTTCAGCTTTTCCTCATAGGGGAGCCGTTCCTTGCCTTTTATCATTTTGGTCGCCCTTCTCTGCACTTTCTGCAGTGCAACTATACCTTTTTTGAGAAGGGGCAAACAGAATTGCACACAGTATTCCGGCTGTGGTCTCATCTCTGTTTAGTATCTTGTCCACTATGATTACTAGCCCATAATTGCTCTCCTTTAATTGAAGATTTCTTTACTGTTCTCCCTTAGCCGGAAAAGATTATTATCCTAGGTGATTTCAGCTGCACCTTGATTTAATCCATTTCTCTAATTCCACTGAACATTTCTTAAGTGCCATGAATGCCCTTGACTGGCATCAATTTATTTCTGCTCCTACTCATAAGCCTGGACACACCCTAGACTTGCTCTTTCTAAATCCTTCATTTTTCCCTGCTCAGATCACTACTTAATCAACACCGCCATTAGATTTAATCATTCCCAACTTAACTCAACTCCCCCACTTGCTCCTATTCACAAAGGGCCAGATTTTATAACAAGCGCGCGGGCGTAGATTTGTTCACGCAACCCGGCGCGAACAAATCTACGCCCTATTTTATAACACGCGCACGCTGCCGCGCGCGTGTTATAAAATCCAGGGTCGGCGCACACAGGGGGGTGCACCGACCCTGGATTTTATAACAAGCGCGCGGGTGTAGATTTGTTACGCAACCCGGCGCGAACAAATCTACGCCCTATTTTATAACACGCGCACGCTGCCGCGCGCATGTTATAAAATCCAGGGTCGGTGCACGCAGGGGGGTGCACAATTGTGCAAGCTGCGCGCGCCGAGCTTGCACAATTGTGCACCCCCCTGCCCTAACTAACCCCCCCCTGACCTTTATTGAAGAAGTTTCGCCTGCCTCCGGGCAGGCGTAACTTGCGCGCGCTGGCTCTCCATCCCCTGGCCCGGTGGCTGTTCCGGAGGCCTCGGTCCCGCCCCCCCCGACCGCCCCCGGACCTGCGCCCCGCCCCCGCCCCACCCCAGAATGCCCATTTTTTCAAGCCCCGGGACTTACGTGCATCCCAGGGCTTGCGTGCGCCACCGAGCCTATGCAAGATAGGTTCGGCGCGAGCAGCAGGAGGCAGGAGTAGGTTCTCGGGGTTGTGCACGTATCTTATGCACGCACCCCTTTGAAAATCTCCCCCAAAGGAAACCATGCGGAACCATCTGCCTTTATATAAACATTACTCCCTTTAATTTCTTCTAGACCTGCTGCCTTTTATTCAATCATTGGTCATAAAACCCTCAGTCCTACCTATACATTTTTATTGATGCAAAATATTATAGATGTTTTTTAAAAAGGATTTATGTTAGCACTCTTTCCATTTCATTGATTTTATACAAATGATTCTATTCATTTGCCGCTGACTTTGGCCAAACATTTCGCCAGCAAAGACAAAAATATTGCATCAATGCTGGTGATTTAAGGTCTTTTCTTCTGTTTCCCATGGACATTTAATCTGGCAGTCAGCAATTGAATGAATGTTAAACATCTCGTGAAAGTAATTGTTTTGTTCAAGTCTTCATACTTACTTTCACTGGGACCTGTTTGTTTGGAATTTTCCTTTAATTTCTGACGTACCTGATACTGATCCTCAAGAAATGGTGAACACATGGGATTCTGCTTTACTTAGCACTATTGACAAACTCGCTCCCATTCGAACATTAACCAGTAACAGAACCCGCTACGCACCCTGGTATACTCGTGACTTAGCTTTGCATTAAAAAAATTCCATCAGTCAGAAAGTGTTTGAAAAAAACACAAAACTGCTAGGAATCTGAATCTTTTTAACAATCAACTCTCATCATATGAATCTGCCCAAAAAGCTCACTTTTCAAGACACATTCAACATGCTAACAAAAATCCTAAAGTCCTGTTTAACACTGTTAAATCTATTACACCACATCATAATCATAACTGAAAATATCCCGATGCCAGCTCTTCATATGAGCTTATGCGTCTCATTTGGAAAATTCTTTCACTCAAAAATTCAAAATTTAGTTGACACATTTCCTACCACATTGCTGATGCTTCCAACCATCTCCCGTGTCAGTGCTTTGGACACATTTGAAACTGTCGCTAGCACATAAATCTAACAAATAATCACCAAAATGAAATCTTATATGCAGACCTCTCTCACCATATTCCACTGTTCTTCTCAAACTCTTCATAGATAATATAATATTATCCATTGCTAACATTGTTAACTCTTTCTTATCCTCTGGTAATCTCCTGGATTCTCTATAAATTGCTGTTAGCAGTCTATGGGTACACCATCAATCAAACTGATTGACAGATGAGGTAAGATTGACTGCAGCCAATCATCGTTCACTTCCATTATAAGCCCTACCCACTCCCCATAGAAGTCAATGAGGGCGTAGCCACCCCCTCCCACTTCCTACTGCCCTCAACCCTGCCCCTGCCCATGCTCCTCCCTCAATAGAAGTGAATGGAGAGGCCCCTCCAATGCCCCGCCACCAAACCATCCCCCCTATGATGTCACTGGTTGCCCTGCTCACACCCTGCCCCAAGCCACACCCCGTATGATGTCACGGGTATGACATTACTGGAAGTCCACCCCCTCAATACCCCCCAAAAACACACTCCCTAGAACATCATCAGAAAGGGTCCTGTCACTTTTTTAATGACTGTAAACTCGACGTCAACAATCAATTAGTTCAAATATTTCAAAAGATCAAATTTTTAAGAACCAAATCCCATTAAACAAGATACCACTGTTTGAACATTAAGTGCAAGTAGTTTATAGACCTTCATACCATCCTGCAGGCTTTTTGAGCATCTCTGCTCTTTGTTTAAGCCACTTATGGGATCATCTTTAATCATAGGTCTTTAATTCACCCGTGTTCAAATTTTCTTTTTCTTTTTATATTTTTTTTGGCAAATTTTCATTTAAATAAAATATGTTGTAAGCTATTTCAAAGTAAGATATTCGATTTCTCTTATCATTTCACTTTTAAAGTGATAAGTTCAAGGTACTTCCCTTATGATGGTGACAGAGTACAGTTCGATGTGATCACGTTTCGTGTCCAAAGCTGCCTCAGGAACTTCACCTAGATAGGATTTTAGACAGTGCTGGGGAGGAGCCGGCTGTCGTGGTACATGTGGGCACCAACGACATAGGAAAATGTGGGAGGGAAGTTCTGGAAACCAAAGTTAGGCTCTTAGGTAGAAAGCTTAAATCCAGAACCTCCAGGGTAGCATTCTCTGAAATGCTCCCTGTTCCACGCGCAGGTCACCAGAGGCAGGCAGAGCTCCGGAGTCTCAATGCGTGGATGAGACGATGGTGAAAGGAAGAGGGATTCAGTTTTGTTAGGAACTGGGGAACCTTTTGGGGAAGGGGGAATCTCTTCTGAAGGGATGGGCTCACCTTAACCAGGGTGGAACCAGACTGCTGGCGCTAACCTTTAAAAAGAAGATAGAGCAGCTTTTAAACTAGAACAAAGGGGAAAACCGACAGTCGCTCAGCAGTGCATGCTTCGGAGAAAGGTATCTTCAAAGGATACTAATGATGCATTAGAATTAGGGCATCCCGACAGTGAGGATCCAATAATAAGAAAAGTAGTCAAAGTGCCTGTAACTAAAAACTCACCTGAGCTAACCAATTCTAACTTATCCCTATCAATTAAAAAGCAGAATGAAAATAGAAACAAAAAACAAACTTTGAAATGTTTGAATGCTAATGCCAGAAGTCTAAGAAGTAAGATGGGAGAATTAGAATGTATAGCAGTGAATGATGACATAGACTTAATTGGCATCTCAGAGACATGGTGGAAGGAGAATAACCAATGGGACAGTGCTATACCGGGGTACAAATTATATCGCAATGACAGAGAGGAGCACCCGAGAGGCGGTGTGGCGCTTTATGTCCGGGATGGCATAGAGTCCAACAGGATAAACATCCTGCATGAGTCTAAATGCAAAATTGAGTCTTTATGGGTGGAAATCCCTTGTGTGTTGGGGAAGACTATAGTGATAGGAGTATACTACCTTCCACCTGGTGAAGATGGTGAGACGGACAGTGAAATGCTAAGAGAAATTAGGGAAGCTAACCAAATTGGTAGTGCAGTAATAATGGGAGACTTCAATTACCCCAATATTGACTGGGTAAATGTATCATCGGGACATGCTAGAGATATAAAATTCCTGGATGGAATAAATGACATTTTTATGGAGCAATTGGTTCAGGAACCGAAGAGAGAGGGAATAATTTTAGATCTAATTCTCAGTGGAGCACAGGATTTGGTGAGAGAGGTAACAGTGGTGGGGCCACTTATGTTCAAATTTGAATTAATGACTGGAAGAGGAACAGTATGCAAATCCACGGCTCTCGTGCTAAACTTTCAAAAGGGAAACTTTGATAAAATGAGAAAAATTGTTAGAAAAAAATTGAAAGGAGCAGCTACAAAAGTAAAAAATGTGCAAGAGGCGAGGTCATTGTTAAAAAATACAATTCTGGAAGCACAGTCCAGATGTATTCCACACATTTAAGAAAGGTGGAAAGAAGGCAAAACGATTACCGGCATGGTTAAAAGTGGAGGTGAAAGAAGCTATTTTAGCCAAAAGATCTTCATTCAAAAATTGGAAGAAGGCTCCAACAGAAGAAAATAGGATAATGCAGTGGTTCTCAACCCTGTCCTGGGGACCCCCCCAGTCAGTCGGGTTTTCAGGATATCCACAATGAATATGCATGAGAAAATTTGCATGTTGTGGAAGCAGTGCATGCAAATTTTCTCTCATGCATATTCATTGTGGATATCCTGAAAATCCGACTGGCTGGGGGGTCCCCAGGACAGGGTTGAGAACCACTGGAATAATGCATAAACGTTGGCAAGTTAAATGTAAGACATTGATAAGACAGGCTAAGAGAGAATTTGAAAAGAAGTTGGCTGTAGAGGCAAAAACTCACAATAAAAACTTTAAAAAATATATCCGAAGCAGAAAGCCTGTGAGGAAGTCAGTTGGAACGTTAGATGATCGAGGGGTTAAAGGGGCACTTAGAGAAGATAAGGCCATCGCGGAAAGATTAAATAATTTCTTTGCTTCGGTGTTTACTGAAGAGGATGTTGGGGAGGTACCCATACTGGAGAAGGCTTTCATGGGTAATGATTCAGATGGACTGAATCAAATCACGGTGAACCTAGAAAATGTGGCAGACCTGATTGACAAACTGAAGAGTAGTAAATCACCTGGACTGGATGGTATACACCCCAGAGTTCTGAAGGAACTAAAAAATGAAATTTAACACCTATTAGTAAAAATTTGTAACCTATAATTAAAATCATCCATTGTACCAGAAGACTGGAGGATAGCAAATGTAACCCCAATATTTAAAAAGGGCTCCAGGGGTGATCCGGGAAACTACAGACCAGTTAGCCTGACTTCAGTGGAAAGTGTTCTAAACATCAAAATCACAGAACATATAGAAAGACATGGTTTAATGGAACAAAGTCAGCATGGCTTTACCCAGGGCAAGTCTTGCCTCACAAATCTGCATCACTTTTTTGAAGGAGTTAATAAACATGTGGATAAAGTTGAACCGGTAGATATAGTATACTTGGATTTTTAGAAGGCGTTTGACAAAGTTCCTCATGAGAGGCTTCTATGAAAAGTAAAATGTCATGGGATAGGTGGCGATGTCCTTTTGTGGATTGCAAACTGGCTAAAAGACAGGAAACAGAGAGTAGGATTAAATGGACAATTTTCTCAGTGGAAGGGAGTGGACAGTGGAGTGCCTCAGGGATCTGTATTGGGACCCTTACTTTTCAATACATTTATAAATGATCTGGAAAGAAATACGACGAGTGAGATAATCAAATTTGCAGATGACACAAAATTGTTCAGAGTAGTTAAATCACAAGCGGATTGTGATAAATTGCAGGAAGACCTTGTGAGACTGGAAAATTGGGCATCCAAATGGCAGATGAAATTTAATGTGGATAAGTGCAAGGTGATGCATATAGGGAAAAATAACCCATGCTATAATTACACAATGTTGGGTTCTGTATTAGGTGCTACAACCCAAGAAAGAGATCTAGGTGTCATAGTGGATAACACATTGAAATCGTCGGTTCAGTGTGCTGCGGCAGTCAAAAAAGCAAACAGAATGTTGGGAATTATTTGAAAGGGAATGGTGAATAAAACGGAAAATGTCATAATGCCTCTGTGTCGCTCCATGGTGAGACCGCACCTTGAATACTGTGTAGAATTCTGGTCGCGGCATCTCAAAAAAGATATAATTGCGATGGAGAAGGTACAGAGAAGGGCTACCAAAATGATAAGGGGAATGGAACAACTCCCCTATGAGGAAAGACTAAAGAGGTTAGGACTTTTCAGCTTGGAGAAGAGACGACTGAGGGGGGATATGATAGAGGTGTTTAAAATCATGAGAGGTCTAGAACGGGTAGATGTGAATCGGTTATTTACTCTTTCGGATAGTAGAAAGACTAGGGGGCACTCCATGAAGTTAGCATGGGGCACATTTAAAACTAATCGGAGAAAGTTCTTTTTTACTCAACGCACAATTAAACTCTGGAATTTGTTGCCAGAGGATGTGGTTAGTGCAGTTAGTATAGCTGTGTTTAAAAAAGGATTGGATAAGTTCTTGGAGGAGAAGTCCATTACCTGCAAGTTCACTTAAAGAATAGCCACTGCCATTAGCAATGGTAACATGGAATAGACTTAGTTTTTGGGTACTTGCCAGGTTTTTATGGCCTGGATTGGCCACTATTGGAAACAGGATGCTGGGCTTGATGGACCCTTGGTCTGACCCAGTATGGCATTTTCTTATGTTCTTATGTTACTGACCAAGGAGCATGGACACTCACTATAGAAACATTTTGTACGAAAAGAACAATTTTCCATCGGCTTCTCATTCCAATGTGGAGACAATGAGGACCACACATTACAGGGGAGATATGATCTGTACATACAGCGCCAAGAGCATACGACCCCCACGCGCTGTATCAGTGGCAAAGCTTTGTGATCCCCTTTGAAGTGTCAGCATTGCAAATATTACACCGGTCCTTCGAAAACCAACACATCTCATATGGGGAAAAGAGAACAAACAGGACTGAAACAGATCACTACACAGAGAACGGCACTCAGAGAAAACCTTTCTATGATTACACAGAGAGAACATGGTTAGACCCTCATCACATACAGAATAAGTAAGCACAAATTATTAATAGAAATTCACAGACAGAAACGGAACTGGAAACCCAGGAAACCAGAATCTGCTTACAGTGCAGCACTGGAGAAATGGAAACAGAAATGTATTTCCTCCTGCAGGATGCAAAATACAAAGGAAAGGGATCATAGATGCTGCATATTCACATTTCCAAAGCTGACATTCGAATCAGTAAACCTGCAGATTTTGGCCCCAGACAAACTCCTGTCCTCTCACAAGAATGACGGGGGCTTAGCAGTTACATTAAGACCCCTTGTAGGTAACCATAATAAAGTCTTCATATCAGCAGCCCAAAGAAAGATATTTTATTAGATAAAGTATAAATATCCCAGGAGTGCAAAGGAATTCAGAAGCAGTCTTGGAGGGCATTGTTTACACAATAAATTGATTCCAGTTACCACACAAATGAGCTAGTTTGTTTCTTTGCATAACATTCTCCTAATTGGTTGACACTAAAACAAGATCCTCTTAATAAGTTTGCATGACTATTTTCTCTTGTATATATTAATGAAGCTGGGATTCTTGTAAGTCATGTGATTTCCTGGAAATTGAGTCTAGATGGCAGGAAGTAAACTTAAGTATGAGCTCAACACACCTTTTGACCTTAACCTATATTCTAACATTTCAGCATATTCTCTCATGTCAGCAACCTTAAATTAGTTTTTACAAGCCTGATCAGTGTGATTTCACAGTGAACTGATGACTGCTTCATAGGAAAACCTTTTCAGAGCACCCTAATCCCCAAACCTTATACATAGAAACGGTCGGATAATGATGAGGGCTAAGTGGCCCTAACATAAGTCTTCCTGTTGATAAACACACACAAGAATAATGATGGGGCCTTAGCAGCCCTTATCCCTCTCCCTAATTTTCTCACTTCCTCCCCCTCCTCAGTCTCTCACCTGCCTCCTCATTGAAGGCAGGCTGAATCCCACTCTCTTTCCACAGGAATCCAGCATCAATCCTCCCCTTTCCCCCACTTCTCTGCCCATACAGAAGAGAAGATAGGGTACAGGGAGGGAGAGATGAAGGTGGCATAGAATGCATGTTTGAGAAGGAACCTCAGGGCAACTCAAGCAGATGGTGGAAAAGGTGTTACGGTCCCGGTCACGTGTGCTGCGACCCGGCCCTTACCTTTGTGCTCCTGGACCTGCTCCCAGTTCAGCTGGCGGAATTCACGGCCCTTGTGGCGGCATCCCCGCGGGGGCAATACCGGAGGATGGCCTTCGGTGGATGCCCTGTCCCTAGGCACACGCTCAAGGAGGATGCCTTTGTAGGCCAATTCCCGCCATTCAGAGCTCCGCCCATTTCCTGATGTCAGACGCCGCGGCTTATTTAAGCCGCTGCGGACTCTCAGTCTTCGCCTTGCAACGGGGTTACCTTGAGGTTCCCAGTTGCTCCGTGCCCCGGAGTGGTTCTACTTGCTGGTAGTCGCTCCGTTCCAGCCTGGTTCCTGCTTTTGACTCTGCTTACGTTCCAGCCTGGTTACCGCTTGTCTTGCTACAGTTCCTGCCTGGTTCCAGTACCCGAGTCTTGCTACAGTTCCTGCCTGGTTCCAGTATCCGTGTCTTGCTACAGTTCCTGCCTGGTTCCAGTATCTGCGTCTTGCTACAGTTCCTGCCTGGTTCCAGTTCCCGAGCCTTGCTTCAGTTTCCTGCCTGATTCTACTTTTCAAGTCTGTTTGTTTCTGGTCCCGCTTCAGTCTCATCTAAGTCCCAGCGGCTGGGCTCCTATGGGCTCCTCCCAGGGGAGCACCAGCTTCCAGGGTAAAGAGCCTCATCCGCATCCTGCCTGAGATCCGCCTCCCAGCCTGCCTAGTTCTAGAGACTATAGTCCATCTTCCCCCAGTCTCCTGCAGGTCGGCCCAAGGATCCACTAAAGTGATAATCCATAACAGATTGCAAGGCTATGGACTTGGCGGATGTGCCAGGTCCCCCGGACATTCCTGGGATGGCCCAACAGATGCTACAGCAGCAGCACTTGCATAGATACGTTGGCAGCCACAGTGGGACAACTTACTACTACTACTCGCCTTGACTCTTTGCCTGCCATTGGGTCGGCACCTGTGGAACAAGCTACTTCTGTGACTCAGCTACCTGCACCTTCCCGCTACACTGAGGATGTAAAGACCTGCCATGGCTTCCTGAACCAATGTTTCATACGGTTTCTCCCTTTTGCCCCCGGCAGTTTCCCACCGACACAGTAAAGGTAGCCTATATCCTGTCCCTGCTTGATGGGAAGGCCTTGGTGTGGGCCTCTCCCCTTTGGGAACATAATGATTCCTCACTAGTGGATTTACAGCAGTTCATCTCGAACTTCCGACAGGCTTTTGATGAGCCAGTTCGTTTAGCTACAGCTACGTCTGAACTGCTACAGCTCCGTCAGGGGGCTCGCTCCTTGGCAGACTATGCTATGGAGTTCCGGATGCTAGCCCTAGAGGTAGGCTGGCAAGACGGCAGCCTTAAAGCCATCTTCCTGGAGGGGCTATCCGGACGTATCAAGGATGAGCTTGCCGCTCGTGATCTCCTGGAGGACCTCAACGCCCTCATTGATATGGCTGCCCATATTGACCGTCACCTACAACAAAGGGCCAGGGAGTTGCGCCCGACCCAACACAGTCCATCTTATGTTCCTACGAGACCAATGTCTTCTCTTAAGACTCCGTGTCCATACGTGCCCACCTGCGAACCTATGCAGCTGGGATGTGCCCCGCTCTCTGCTGAAGAGAGACAACGTGGTTGTTCTATGGGTCTCTGCCTGTACTGAGGCCAAAAGTGCCATTATTTGGCACGCTGCCAGGAGTGTGCGGAAAACGCCCAAACCTAGGAGGTCAAGAGGAGCTCCTCCTAGGTTGTGCTACAGCTCCTCACTGTACTGTGCCAATTACTCTGGAATACCCTGGAAGGTCTCTAGAGACACTTGCTTTCCTGGATTCGGGAGCGGGAGGTAATTTTATCCTACAGGACTTAGTCTCCCAGTTGCAGATTCCTATGCAAAGACGGGAGGGTCCCGTTACGAATTACCTCCATCCAGGGGAACGCTCCTTCCAGGTCCTATCATGATATCCACGGTACCCATCACTGTCCGCACCGGGGCGATCCATTTGGAAGAGATAGCCTTCCTTGTTTTGGAGAAGGCCGTCCATCCCGTGGTGCTAGGGTTACCGTGGCTACAGAAGCACTCACCCACGATCCAGTGGGATACCCTACAAATTACCAAGTGGAGCTCATTTTGTCTCGCTAATTGCTTGAGGGTTCCTAAAGCTTCAGGTCTTCCATTACTGCACTCCGCCCTTAGTCCTCCGGAACCTTATGAGGACTTCACAGATGTTTTCTCCAAGACCAAGGCGGAGATCCTTCCGCAGCACAGTCTAGTATGACTGTGCTATCGACCTGTTACCCAGGACCATGCCCCCTCGAGGTAGGGTATATCCTCTGTCATTACCCGAAACCCGGGCTATGTCCGAATACATATCGGAGAACCTGGCCAAGGGGTTTATCCGCCCGTCCAAGTCGCCTGCGGGGCAGGCTCTTCTTCTTTGTCAGTAAGAAGGACGGTTTGTTGAGGCCGTGCATTGACTATCAAGGGTTTAATTCCATTACAATGCAAGATTGTTACCCACTCCCGCTAATCCCGGAGCTCCTCGATAGGCTTCAGGGAGTGAAGATATTCACGAAATTGGACTTACGCGGTGCTTACAACATGGTCAGAATTCATCCCGGAGACGAGTGGAAAACCACTTTTAATACCAGAGACAAGCATGCCCTTTGGCTTATGTAATGCCCTGGCGGTGTTTCAGCACCTGATGAATGAGGTGCTACGGGACCTACTGAACACCTGCGTAATTGTCTACCTTGATGACGTCTTAATCTACTCCCCAGATTTGCCTCCATACCGTCAGCATGTCCGTCAAGTGCTCCAGATACTCAGAGAACATAGTCTGTACGTGAAACTCAAGAAATGTAGCTTCGAGAAGACTTCCCTGCCGTTCCTAGGCTACGTTGTTTCAGCACCCCGGCTTCCAAATGGATCCCGAGAAAGTGGCTGCAATTAAGAACTGGCCTCGGCCGAGGGGTCTTAAAAGCATTGCAATGCTTCCTCGGCTTCGCAAAGTTTTACAGACATTTCATCCCCAATTACTCTCGCATTGTGGCTCCATTAACTGCACTTACTCGAAAGGGAGACAATGCGGTGGATTGGCCTGACTCTGCCTGCCAAGCCTTTGAGGATCTCAAGAAGTCCTTTTTGCAAGATACCTGCCTTCGTCATCCTGACCCGACCCGACCATTCGTCGTGGAAGTTGACGCCTTCCAATGTGGCAGTTGGGGCTGTACTTAGCATTTCCGAGGCCGGGACCAACTACTACCGTGCTCATACTTCTCTAAGAAAGTTCTCACCGGTGGAAAGTGAGACTGTGAATAAAACGAGAAGTTTAGGAGTGAGTGCCGAGGTGGTGACCTGGATTGCAAATTGGTTGACGGACAGAAGACAATGTGTGATGGTAAATGGAACCTTCTCTGAAGAGAGAGCGGTTTTAAATAGTGTACCGCAAGGATCGGTGTTGGGACCGGTCCTGTTCAATATCTTTGTGAGCGACATTGCGGACGGGATAGAAGGTAAGGTTGTCTTTTGCAGATGACACTAAGATCTGCAACAGAGTGGACACGCCGGAAGGAGTGGAGAGAATGAGACGGGATCTAAGGAAACTGGAAGAGTGGTCGAAGATTTGGCAGCTGAGATTCAATGCCAAGAAGTGCAAAGTCATGCATATGGGGAGTGGAAATCCGAATGAACTGTATTCGATGGGGGGGGGGGGGGGGGGGTGGGGGGGGGGTAAGGCTGATGTGCACGGAGCAGGAGAGAGACCTTGGGGTGATAGTGTCTAATGATATGAAGTCTGCGAAACAATGCGACAAGGCGATAGCAAAAGCCAGAAGAATGCTGGGCAGCATAGAGAGAGGAATATCGAGTAAGAAAAGGGAAGTGATTATTCCCTTGTACAGGTCCTTGGTGAGGCCTCACCTGGAGTACTGTGTTCAGTTCTGGAGACTGTATCTACAAAAAGACAAAGACAAGATGAAGCTGTACAGAGAAGGGCGACCAGGAAGGTGGAGGATCTTCATCGGATGACGTACGAGGAGAGATCGAAGAATCTAAACATGTACACCCTGGAGGAAAGGAGGAGCAGAGGTGATATGATACAGACTTTCAGATACTTGAAAGGTTTTAATGATCCAAAGGCAACGACAAACCTTTACCATAAGAAAAAAATCAGCAGAACCAGGGGTCACAATTTGAAGCTCCAGGGAGGAAGATTCAGAACCAATGTCAGGAAGTATTTCTTCATGGAGAGGGTGGTGGATGCCTGGAATGCCCTTCCGGAGGAAGTGGTGAAGACCAGAACTGTGAAGGACTTCAAAGGGGCGTGGGATAAACACTGTGGATCCATAAAGTCAAGAGGCCGCCAATGAAGAGTAGGTGACTCGCCGGAATGATGGCTACTGCCTGGAGACAATACCCTTATTCAATAAACATACACATGGTTACTGTGACTCCAACATCACTCTAAGCTTCAACAGCAAGAGGAAATGTGGAAAAAAGGATTTGCACTCACAAAGACGGGAGTAGCTGGCTTGTTACGGCGGTTACTACCCCAAACCAAATAACCAAATTACTACCTCCACCTTCCTCTATTCCTGATGCCTTTCAACTAGCTTGATCACTCCATTCTTATACTTCACTTTCAATGCATATCCAGCAGAGCTCTCTGCTTCAATGGCAGGGGAGAAGAAAAAAGGGTTCGCACTCACAAAGCGGGGAGTAGCTGGCTTGTTACGGCGGTTACTACCCCAAACCAAATGTACCTGATACTTCACTCTCGACGCATATCCAGCATGGCTCTCTGCTTCAACGGCATGGGAGAATGACTGATACTTCACAAAATTCCAGCATAGCTCTCTGCTTCAACGGCAGGGGAAAAGAAAAACTGATACTACACGCATAT
The DNA here is from genome assembly GCF_901001135.1 of Rhinatrema bivittatum. Taxonomy (NCBI): domain Eukaryota; kingdom Metazoa; phylum Chordata; class Amphibia; order Gymnophiona; family Rhinatrematidae; genus Rhinatrema; species Rhinatrema bivittatum. Next base: position 821,535,079 of record NC_042615.1, read on the forward strand.
CCAGCATAACTTCAACGGCAGGGGAGAAGAAAAAAAAGGATTCACACTCACAAAGCGGGGAGTAGCTGGCTTGTTACGGCGGCTACTACCCCAAACCAAATGTGCCTGATACTTCACTTTCGATGCATATCCAGCATAGCTCTCTGCTTCAACGGCAGGGGAGAAGAAAAAAAAACTGATACTTCACGCATATCCAGCATAGCTCATTGCTCGCTGGCTGAAGGAGGCCATTGGGTCGGCTTATATCTGTTGTGGCCGGTTGGTTCCGGAGGGCTTGATGGCCTATTCTTTGTGTGCACAATCTACTTCTTGGGTGGAGAGTCAGTCAGTCTCGCCACAGGAAATCTGCAGGGCAGCGACTTGGAAGTCTCTGCATACTTTTGCTCGTCATTATCGCCTTGATGTACAGGTGCCAGTTTTGGCTCCTTCGGACGGCAGGTGCTGCGAGTGGGACTTTCTCGATCCCACCCTGTTTAGGGAAGCTTTGGTACATCCCACTGTCTGGACTGATCCGGGTACATACAGGGAAAGGAAAATTGGTTCTTACCTGCTAATTTTCGTTCCTGTAGTACCATGGATCAGTTCAGACTCCCGCCCTGGCTGTGGTTTCTTTTTGATTTGTCCCGCTCGAAGGTTTCTTCCTTTTTTTGTTTGGTTCTTAACAGCATTTTGGATTCCTATCAGAACTTCAAGCACCGGAAATCTTTCCCAACTGGATATTTATTTATTTATTTATTTCGTAATTTTTTATATACCGCGGCACGTTAATAACATCACCTCGGTTCACAATAAACAGTAAATTAGCAACAAGCTTTACAAGTCAATATGATAATGAAAAACAGGTGTACATAATAAATCAATTCAGAACAATTTAAGAAAACAATTCAGTAACTCAAAACCTTAAATTAACTATGGTCATAATCAATCGATCAGAGATAAAAGCTAATCATAATCAATCGATATGAGATACAAGAACAAGTGATTGACATTTCAGAAAAATGTTAAAAGATCATTGGGAGAAGGCTTGTTCAAACAGCCAAGTTTTTGAGGTTCTGCTTGAATTTCCTATGGCAGGGTTCTAGACGCAGGTATGTGGGCATTTTGTTCCATATGTTGGTTCCCGCAATAGTGAATGAGCGTTCTCTTGTAGCAACATGTTTGATGTGTTTGAGTGAAGAAGACGCCAGTTTTGGCTTGGTGTATTTTTCTTATTGGTCTCTTTGAAGTGCGGAATATGAATTGATCGGAGGACCATTGCATATCTTGGTTATAAATCGACTTGTGAATGAGGGTGAGAACTTTGAATAGAATCCTTGATGCTATAGGAAGCCAGTGAAGGTACACGAGCGCTGGCGTTATGTGTTCATGGCGGTGGGTATTAGTGAGTAAGCGAGCAGCAGCATTTTGAAGCATCTGTAACGGTTGTATGGTGTTTTTAGGGAGACCTAGTAATATGGCATTGCAGTAATCCAGTTTTGACAATATTGTTGCTTGTAATCTGTTTCGGAAGTCGTATGGATGTAGAAGCGGTTTGATTCTTTTTAGTGTATGTAGCTTGAAGAATCCATTTTTGATTGTAGCCGTGATGAATTTCTTTCATGAGAATTGGTTGTCGATGATAACGCCAAGGCTGCGGACTTGCTGTAAATTGAGGGAGTCTGAATTTGCAAGTAGAGTAGGGTTCGAAGCGATGTTATTGTGTGATGTGATGGTTGTGTTTATTGCTAGGAAGTTTTCGTAAGTAGATTTTTTATTTCAACCAGAGCTGTATCCCAGATTTTTAGAGCATTAGGTAGTGAGTTGTTGATGGGATGAGGATCTGTACATCATTCTGCGTAAATGAAGTGTGGAAGATCCAGTTTTCACCAGTAGTTGACAGAGAGGAGATAGGTATATAATTGAAAAGTGTAGAAGAAAGAGAGGATCCTTGTGGAACACCTTGAGCTAGTTTTCTGGGTTTCGACACATGCAGCCTGTTTTAAACGCTGTATGTCCTGTCCATCAGAAAAGATTGGAGCCAGCATAGGGCAGAGCCTGTAATGCCAATTTGTGAGAGGCGGGACAGGAGCGTGTCGTGGTTGACAGTGTCGAATGCCAAAGAAATATCAAGAAGAACCAGTAAGTAGGAATGACCGGAGTCGAGAGTTTTTAGAATAGAATCCGAGAGTGTTACTAGGAGGGTTTCTGTACTGTGGTTCTTACGGAGCCATTGAGATGGGAAGAGTAAATAGATTTCGTCTAGGAAATTTGTGAGTTGCTTGTTTA